>NC_092212.1:15975091-15976821 GCF_043381705.1 Parasteatoda tepidariorum
GAGAAAAACTGTCATTATCATTCCACCATTTATATCCAAACTATAGTATAATTTGCTGTTTGGGCAGTTTTATCATCGATAAAGATGTACGATGAAAAGCATAGTTTCAAAATCCAGCCGTTTTCAATTATATTCTTGTTTTTTAACGCTACCGCAGCCGTGCCCTACTCTATTGATTCAAGAGATTGTAATGTTAGTAAAATTTATAAACAACTTCTAATCATTTGCAAAGTGCTTTTTTCTATCATCGATATTATAGAAATTCTTCACAACGCAATAGACGGCAATGATTTAAGGAAGGCAATACGCATTTTTTCTCTTATAATGATTTTAACATTGAGAATAACAATCAGCTTCAAGATTCCAATTATGAAACAAATTGCTTTTGCAATGAGAAAATCTATTCGATATCAAAAGGCACCTTCATGGTTCTCTGCATGGGTAGTATCAACTTTTATGATGTATCTGATCAACATAATTTGTGTCATACATTTAATCGTGAGAAAAAATACGCACGCCGTTGCTGCAGTATTCCCGCTTCCATTTTTGGAATCATATTTTACCAACCATCGTACCATGGGATATGCTGCTAGAATATTCTTTCATCCTTTACGATGTCAGCTAATACATATATTCCCAATAAACTCAGCCTCTTTCTTTTATGTACTCACACGTCTTCATATTAGAAGTCTTATAAAAAAGAAACAAGTATTATTATATGAGCCACACCTTTTTGTTAAACTGAAGCATGCATACAGAGATGTCATGTATTTAGTTAATTCTTTTGATGATGCTCACTCCTTAATTATATTCGAATCTACGATCTTTGGATTCTGCGTTATAAACAATGCCATATTCTTAATACTCTACCCTATAGATGAAATCGGCACGACTTTAGCATACCGTTCATCAATGTGGACAATGTTTATAAACTTATCAATTGGTTTACTGATATCTACGTGTTCAGCAGCTTTGGTGACAGAATCATGGGAGGAACTGCTGAACAATGTATGCCAGTCAGTCGACAATTACAATCATGATCTAGTTCAACTTGTTTTACTCATACGTAAGGAAAATGGTGTAAATTTGACTGTTTGGAAAATTTCTCCGTTAACACGTGGGTTTTTCTTTAGTATTATGGGATCATTTTTGACGTATGAGCTTTTAGTCGATGGAATAATTCATTATAAATAAATACATCACAAACTCTGGTGTCCACCTCATTCATTGTCATTTTAATGCAGAAGTTTTTTCAGCATTTAATCTGCAAGTGTTGGTATGGAATATTGGTCGGCAATCACGATTATGAACTAATTCAACCTGCTTTATTTGTGTATAAAGAAAATGATGTAAATTAACTCCTCTGAATCGCATGGATTTTTTTTCTACTGTCATGGGACCATTAATGACACATCCACTTTTAATGAATGCATTAATTCACAATGAATAATTACAATACAATCTCTGGTTTATTCACTGTCATTTAAGTATGTTAGAATTTTTACAACATTTATTCTGTATTTAATATTCTCAGACTCTGCAAAGAAAATGTCCACGTTCTACTGAGTAGCAATTAATTATTTTAAATTTTTTGTGAGGGTAGTTATTTTTATTTGATTAAAAATAGTTGAAGCTTCTTTTCTATCGATACCTATAAACATCTGCTATTAATAAAATAGGAAATTTGCGTGTGTTTGCTTCAATTACTACGTCTGTGTGTTTCTCATTAT
>NC_092212.1:15977321-15983518 GCF_043381705.1 Parasteatoda tepidariorum
AATATATGTAATACGTTGGATTAAGTGGCCAGTGATTTGAGCCTTTACGCGGATTTTTAAAAGTAGCCCGCGCAGACTATTTAAAAAGTGAACCGGTTGTGCGCATGGAACCCATATTCTATTCTAAAGTTGACTGAGAGAAATGTATCATGTATATTTGAGAATTGAATCCGAATCGGTAGTGGTAGAAAAGTGAATAAGACAAACCATTCATATTCATAAATTAAACAAATTTTAAGATAAATATTTGCTACCACTCTCTTATTTTTACTAGATTTTGTATTAAAGGGTTGTTTCGTAAACTGGTTTACCTTCATAGTGGTCTGATCGTTCTACCTATGAAAAACCGTGTGGAGGCTATGCAAAGAAGCTTCAAAAAATTCTTTTCCAACTTTGTTCATAATTAATGCAAATCTGTATACGCATAATTTTACGGATGAATTTCTTTACAAATAGGATTTTTTCCTTTTTATAAAATTACCTCATAATTTTTTCGAAGTACTGTTTACTCTCGATACCTCGATCTTGTTATGTCAAAAATATATTTTATCCCCTCAGCATTAAATGTTCTCCAAATGTTAATTTGATTTCCAGTGTCAAAGAGTTCCTTCCCAAAACCTTGTTATGTCGAATTTCTTTCGAAACATAAAAAGATTTTATCTTTGTAAATATCACTATGTAAATTTATTGTAAGCCAATTCTTTTTTTATTTAATACATCATTATTTTCGTCTTACTTTTAAGAATAAAATTATCATTGTTGCATTTAGACTTATAGTCAACTATCAATACAAACATATTTATTAGTAGTAATTCTCATGTATCATAACTCTATTTTTAGAGTAATATTTTAGAATATATTTTTATACTTTTTAGAACATATTCAGTTCTGATCTTTCTTCGAAAACTCGCTACCTTGAAATTTTTTTAACATCCCTTCAACTTTGAGATATCGTGAGTGTACTGTATTTATTTAAATCATTAGTTTCAAATGATCGAAAGCAAATGGGAATCAAAATTTTTGAGCTATGAATCTTTTATGCCCAAGTCTGTGTTTATAACAGTAAACGATTATACCAATAATTTGTTACAGATAATGATGACAAATAATGATTCATAGTAATCATAATTACAAATAATCACAAGTTGCGACTATGAGTGATCACGATTACTTGTAAAAACTATGAAAAAGTTTAAAAATAATTATGATTTTAAAAACCATTATTTAGGTTATTTGAATCTATGATTAACAGTTGTCATTTGTCAGCGATTACAAATAATTAATGAGGGAATAAATTAATAAACGAATTTTCAAGTAAAAATATCCGCAATTATTGAATCAATGAGTCTAAACAACACCAAGAATGTCAACGACAGATTATTTTTCTTCTTAATTCTATTTACTCCATAGACTCGATTCGAGCCTTATTCGATTCAGTGTCGAAACTTCTTCAGGCACAATTCATTACTTGTCTAAGTAGCTTTGAAAAGAGTTAATTAGAGTAAATAGAGGAGTGTAAAAATAGTAAATGTGTACATGACATAAATGATACATTTTATATATACAAAAAAAAACCTTGTAACTTTTAATATTCTATTAAACGTGAAAAAATACGTTGAAAATAATATTTAATTTGCTTCCCCCCACCTAGAGTCCCTGAATTAGACAGGCCGACTTATCATTTATTGTTGGAGCAAAGATCTAACATAAGCACAGCGAATAAATATTTTCAAGTGGTAGTTTATTAATTGTAATTCTTGGTTTAATAAGTTCGATTTAGTAAATTTTAATCCACCACTATTGCTAAACAATGCGTAGGCTTATGTAATTCACTACTTTGCAGAGATGCCAACTTGCTCTGGACAGCAAATATATTTTTTAAAGTGGTAGTTTATCAATTGTGATTCTTGGGTTAATAAATTCGATTTAGTAAATTTTTTTCACCACTGTTTCTAAATAATTCGTAGACTTATATAATTCCCCACTTTACTTATGTCATGCGACACCTCTTAAAAAGCAAGCAAAAACAGTCAAATATTTGCAAAATTTACTTCGTAATTATATACCGTTTTTTAATTATTTTGGCACGTCCGGAGCAGTTGGCATCTCTGACTTTGTAGTAATTATTACATGCTTTACATTTTTAAAAGCAAGCAAATATTGTCAACTATTTGCAAAATTTTCTTTGTAGTTATTTACCGCTTTTTGAATTATTTTGGAGTGTCCGCAGCAGTTGGCATCTCTGTAATAACATAACGAATACTAAAATAACGTTAACTTGTTTGCTCCAATATTGCTTGATAGGTCAGCTCTGATAGTATAGGAGCCTTCCCACCCATCTGTCAAACCCCAACGGGCGAGATAATGCAAATTTTAACAGCTTAAGTGAAAGTGTAATTAACAATTTGAGTTTAAGTAGTGCTTTTTTTTAGTTTGCAGGTTAAAACTCTACTTTTACTATAATATGCTGGATTAACCCTTTCGCGCCGACTGTCACAAATACGTGCCAGCATTAAACTGTATCAATCAGGGTAAAAAGATAAAACTGGTAATCAAAGTATTTCTTTAGCAGTTTATTTGTGGGCGGAGTTATAATTGTTTGATTTATTTAATTCACCATTACTTTGTTCAAAATAAAACTATTTAGTTATACTTTAAATTAACATTGATTATATATATGATTAAACTATCAATAATTAAAGTAAAAGCAAAGTAAGTCTGTCAAATTATCAACGACTGCATTTAAGTTACCGTTTTTTATTTAATTACAACTTGATTCTGATTTTGTACGAATGCTTTTCTGAATAACCCGTCCCCAAGGGGTTAAGGAATTTGATTTTAAAGAAAAAGTTATTTTAACCGCCAAGATGCATAAAAGTTGTGGTAATTACAACGTTATGCTTTTAATTTACGCAAAATATTGCTTCATTAATTGGTGTGTTTCTACCACAACAACAAATATTACAGAGGATACAGTATGACAAGTCAGTTATAAATATCATACTCCCGATTTTAATAAATATCACAACAATACTTTTAAAAGTTTCAAGAACAAGAATTATTTTTAGATTTTAGATGCAAACGAGACCCGATGTAGCTTTGAAGAAGATAGAAGAAGTCTAAGAGGGAAAGTAATAATTACTCTGAGTGAAATCGAGCTTTGCCCTAAATTAATACGGAACTATAACTTAATGGTAGTTGAGGTATCGGGTAAGTACTATTATTTATCAAATCCTTTCATATCCAGAGACTCCAAAAATAATTAGAAAAGATAGCCATTTAAAAAAAGATGTTTTTTGTTCAATAAATGTAGCTTATAAGTCCTCGAAACCCGGACTCCCAAAAAGTAAGTTCCACTCTGTGGCAAAGTGTTAAATACCCTACTTTTAGTAAAAAGTAAAAAGTTATATATTGCACCACATCAAGCGTTTAGTTTTGGGGGAAAGGAAATTCAGGAAGGGGAAGAATCATATGTTTTTTTTAATTGTACTAACCACCTTTATTCACTTATCCCTTCAATTATTATAGTAATTCTAATAATGACAGTGACCACCCTTTAGTTGTATTTCTGATAACGAACTTCTTGGTGTGAGGACCACATAATGTTCAGGAAAATTATGTGGAACCCCATATTATTTAGAAATATTTTGTGGGAACCTATAAGCATTGTGCAAATCCAACACAAGTTAAAACTGTCAGTAATAATCAGTAATCAATAATCTCTTTTCAAAAAATAATTGTTTTTTTCCATCACATTTCAGTGATTCTAACAGTGACAGTGATCTCCATTTTGTTATGTTTTCGATATCGGTATCATTTAAGAGTGTGGTTCTATTCAAAAGGATTGAAATGTTTGAAAAAAAGAGGCAAAAGAGAAGCTGAAAAATTATTCGATGCTTACATTTCTTTCTTGGACGAAGACGCTTCCAAGGTCCGAAATCACTTTCTACCAGGCAAGTTTACAAATGTCTATTATTTCAAAACACCATTGATTTCAGTTTTATATTTTATTAAATGAAAGCAATTCATAATTATTTGGTTGCAAAAATATGATTCACTTAGATGTAGATATTAAATCAATATCCATATATTAGTCACTGTATGACACATTTAATTTTTCAACTGTTAGTTGTATCTCAAATAGTTCGATATAACACTTGTACTATGTGTGATGTAAATATGTGTGTAGCCTATATTTCTATTTGATCAAAAAATACGGGCTTTTGTCATTTATAAAAACTATCTTAAAACGTGTTTTTAAGAAAAATTATTTAAAATCAACAGTAATTGAATAGAAAAAAATATCAAAGTATTTGATGGCAAAGCTTACGGGAATGTGGTATTAATTCTTTTAGAAGAAAATAAAAATTCGCCTTATTGATTACGCTTATGATTGACGCCAATGATGCTTTATTAATTCAGGTAATATATGCATATTGAAATATAATAAATAAGCCATGTACTAGAAATCAAAACTAATGGAGTAAAAATAGTTGTTTGTCTAGAAAACAGTGAGAAATCGTCATGCTAAAATTGACGACAATGTTGCTTAATTAATGTTGGTAATATATTAATTGATATAACAAAAATCTTACGAACTGAAAAGCAAAAATAATGAAGAAAAGATACTAATTCATTTAAGGGAACTATAAAAAATCGGCATATCATTGTTGCCACTAATGCCTTATTAATACTGATAATATGCAATAATTGATATAAAATAAAATAAGCTATGTGCTTAAAAGGCAAAGTTAAGGAGAAAAAATTCATTTTGGAAAATCGTACAGATGATGCTTAATTAATAAATACTACTGACGGTAATACGTACTACTGGTATTAGAGTAATTGGTACAGTTCAAAGAAGAGTTCTACAACAGATTTTCCGTAGTTTCAGTAAGCATTTTTCCAGTGGTAGCAAAGACAGTGAATTAATATTTTAAGGCATTACAATGAAAAGGACTTACTACTATTTACCTTTCAATGGATATCATACCTCAGTCAGAGTTTCATTTTTTATTCGATTCACTTAATTCGACAGTTTGTTTTACCTGTAGATGATTTCTTTGCAAATGTACTTTCATAACCACCTATGACAAAATGAAAGAAAAACAATTAATTTAAAAGTTACATTTAGCTAATAAAACTACGTGGTTGAAACTGCATTAGTTTAGATACGTGCTTCCATATTTTTATTAATGTCTGGTGTAAATTGTTGGAATTATAGATATACAGTGTGCCCCAAAACTCACAGTACATACGAAGGGTGATAGAAGACAACTGGGCAAACACGAATCACCACACAATTCATAATCGGAACGCAATTGTTAAAGAGCTAGAGCACAAAACTTGCTGTTTCAAAAAATTATAGTAAATAAAACCGAGAGCAAATGAAAAAAAAACCGATAAAATGGAGAAACACATTCTATTCAACAAAATGAAATGAAACAACACTAAGTTCCCCATAACAGGAACTGATCCAAATTTCAGCCGCCAACATAAACGCAGGCTTAACACAGTCGAAGGAATGATCGCCGCAAATTGGCGAAAACAGCAGACATCTCTCTAATGGTGTGAGCAGCTACGGATATCCGGTCAACAAGGTCTTCGGCAGAATCTTTGGGACCATCGTAGTAGACTTGGCTCTTTATACGATCTTAGAAGAGAAATTCCAGGCGTAAAATTTGAAGTCCAGTCCCAAAATAAAAGTCCGCGCCCTCTTCCGCGTTACGACTTGCGTTCGAACCATAGATTTTATGGTGATTTGTGCTTGTCTAGGTTGGGTACGGTAGATTGAAAGAGAAAAGTGAAACTTTGATCTTATAAAATTTTCAGGAATTTTGATTCAATAAATCTGATTTTGTCAACTATTATACACTGGTTATCATAAATTAAGGAAAATTCACAAAAATCGCGATAACTCAAGAAATTACACATGGAATTTTATGAAACTTACCCACAATATACAACACATAGTAAGGTATTAAACAACATAAAAAGAAATTATCAGACATTAATAGTAGTATAGAAATTAGCACATGTATAAAATAAACAAATTGGAAGTATCGGTTTGCAATAGAAAAAGTACCTTTAATATGGAATATGATTGCCTCTAGAAGCAATACAGCACAAACAGCGATGTGTGATGCTTTCAATTATGCGGTCTATCAGTTCAATAGGAAGTGAGAGCCATTGCTCTT
>NC_092212.1:15985187-15989491 GCF_043381705.1 Parasteatoda tepidariorum
AAAAAAAGCGCTTTCGACAAAATACTAAAATAGAGATCTATCGACAAAGACTACTCACTTCTGCCTAGCTTAATAGTATGAGATTGCCGCAGCTGATGCTCTCTGGTTATTTCAGTTTCCGTTTTTAAAACCGCTATATGTTGAGCCACCTCAGCTGGATTTGGCATGTGACATTTTTAGCGGCAATCATTGGTCGATTCGTCGTGTAAGAGAAATAGTAACGTAAACAAAACGAAGCAATAGTTGCCACTGGCGGAAAAGAAATACAGCCAAAATTTGGGAGCCACGCAAGAGAATTATATATATTAGATTTTTTTTTCTTTTACTTTTAAGCAAGCCCAAGTGTGAAACATATTTTCTAAGCTAAAATGTAGTCGTAAATTGAAATTTTTTGTCATTGCTTAATTTTTCTTTTTCTTTAGAACTGGAACTGAAGCATCCATTCTATAAATTATTTGTTCCGCAGAGAGACATTAAAACAGGAAATTTTGAAATAAACAATCTGATGAGACATGTGGTGGATAGCAAAAGAATAGTCTTTTTGCTCAGTAAGTAAGTGCGGCAAATTCATTCCTTTTGATTGCCTTAACCATTTTTATGATGGGAATTTCGAGATTATCTACCTAATGAAACAAGTGGTAAATATTAAACGAACAGTCATTTTACTCACTAAGTTAAGTGGACCAGTTTCATTCGGTTTTACTTCCTTAGCTATTTTTAAATGAATGTGAATATAATGAATTGTGAATTCATTACTTATTTAACCCTTTGACTACTAACGGGACTCATTTGTCCTAACAAATGTTTAAAAATTACTAATGGACATATGTATTCCACCATTAAGTACGGCCGGGACATATATGTCCCAGCCCCTAAATTGATAACAGCTTGTCAGAAAAATCCCAAATACTAAATTTGCCTTATTTGTGACCTATTTTGTCCTTTCGAATAATAAACGGGACAAATGAAATCATCTTTTTAAATTCGTAGTCAACGGGTTAACTTCTTTGCTATCTATGTAATTAACTGCATCTGAAGTTATTTTATGACCCCACCTGTATGAAATGTGACCACTAATTTAAGGCAAAATTTTCGGCCTAAATGCAGCAAGTTGAAACGGAGGGAGTTGAAAACTTCTGACCGCTTAAAAACACGCCTCTTTTTTCAGTTATGAAAAAGATTCTTTTATAAACGATAGTGGTAGGATATTTACCCTTTAACTCAAATTTAATTTTTTAGTTTAAAGTAACACAGCATATGGGACGCCACGCAACAGAGCATGTGCATGCACATTGAAAATAGTAACTGAAGTATCAGTACATCTACATCTGATATATACAAACAGTACATCTACATGATACTAAACAGTACATCTGATATATACAATACGCAAAATGAAAGTTACAAAGTCAAACACAAAAACGTACTTTCTCTGAAGAAACACCCCTTTTTTAATGAAAGATTCGGATTTCTTATCCCCAAAATATAGGCTAAATATATATAGCCTATACTATATTTATATATAGCTAAATATATAAATATAGCGTCAACTGCTCTCATTGTGAAAACTGTGGTGAAGAACATCCAACCTCCCATTGTCATTCAAATCAAATACAGTGTGTCAACTGCCTATACTACAATCAAGATCACCCAGAGGCTAATCTCAACACCAACCACAAAGCATCCGACGCTTTTTGCCCAACATATCTACTTAGACTAAAAGAACTTAGATTTAATCTTCCCAGATCATAATTGATTCTGCAAATTCCTATTTAAAAGAAGAAAAAAAGTTTTTAACACTTTCCTTTCCCAGGTCAAACCATTTGTTTAATTCTATTCTGATGTCTCCACTAAAAACTTCTATCTAAAATATTTTGCTCAGCATCGAATTTAGCAATTCGTTCCATAGGTTCGCCTGTTCTTTATTTATGTATTTAAACATTCTTTTTCAAAATTTCCTACAAAAAAATAAAGCAATAATAATAATAATTTTAAATTTAATTTCCTTTTTTTCTTTAATTTTCTTTCTACTTTTTTTTTCATTTTCTTTTCCTTTGACACTTCCTCCTTTTTCAAAAAAAAAAAACAAACTTATTTGTTCTTACCTTTTCTTAAAAGAAAGAAAAATAAATAAATAATAATTATTATAATTCTCTACCTTATCAAGATATTTCTTCTTATCCTTTTTCTTAAACTGATAGACTTTCTTGTTTTGGATTCAATTTTAGGCTTCTGATAAATTTAATTTTCTAAAAGTTATATTTTAAAAAAAATAATTTTATTTCTTATTTTTTTCAACAAAAAAAATAATAATTTTCTATTATAGTCTAGAATTTTTCTTTTCTTTTCTAAATTTCCCTTTTGTTTTTCTTAAGAGTTAGAATGCTTTCCAGTTACAAAATTTTTTATTCTTACCTTAAAAATTTTTTGAAATTTGTTTTCAGCTTCATTTTCTATTCTCTGTATAAGCCATTTATTCTTGTTGTAATTTTATGTGTTTTATGTATGTTTAGTGTATGTTTTGTCTGTAGAATGCATGTTCTACTCTCGTGTGCCCTTGAATGGGGCGGGTCGAAATAAGAACAATCCCCAAAATATAGGGCGTTGCCGCAATCTAGAAAATATGGTCCTAAGAGTTTGATTGGGAGAGCTGTCCCAGATTTGGACCCCTAAATATTAATTTTACTTTTTGCGTATTTCACCATATCTCAAAACATTTTTAAGCTGATTGAAAAATTATTGCACACAATTGTAAATAAACTTTAATCCAAATATAATTCCTTGCAAAATATAATGTTCAGAAAAATTTTATAATTTTTGTTATTTCAATTAATAACCGTCGAAAAAGTTTTGAATCGGAAGGTATACAATTTTTTTACATCATTTTAAAGAATGTAAATTTAAAAGGCAAAATATGAAATTTGAGCTAAATCGGTCAAATAGTTCCTGAGAAATTAAATTCGGATGAACGAGCTTTATAATTGCGGTTAAAAAAATTTGAATTCACATAAAAATTTCTCGAGATATCACGAAATACGCAAAAAGTAAAATTTACATTAAGAAGTCCGAAATTTGGCCCGATTTCCTGACGAAACTATTGGGACAATATTTCTCAGTTTGTAGCTACCCCCTCAGTGATTCTCAACCACTATGCCGCGGCACTTTTGTACGCCGGCCAAATTCTAAAAAATGTGCCGCCAAATATTAGAAATAATACAATAAAAATTATAATGCTCTTTTTTATTACGAGTAAAGTTTAAATTAAAGAAAAGTGTATATATTATATATATATAAACACATTTTATAATTTTTCCATGCTTTAATCGCGTGAACATCTTTGTCGGTGATTGTCTTGTCTCTGACAATCTTAAAATAAGTGTTTAAATTGTCTTTGACAATTTTAAAAAATTTTAAAATAAGTAGGAAATTTAATGATTATTAAAATTATTAATTAACAAAGGAAAGCAAGCTAAATATTGAGTTTCAAACTTAAATAAAAGCTAATCATTAAAGTAAGCTATGCAATTAAAAGTTATAAAAACAAATTAACAAAGGATAACTAACAAAAAAATAAGCTTACAATGAATAATCAGCAAAAAAAAAACTAGTTGACAAGAAATCACAAAAAAATAACAGTTAATAGCTATAGAAAACAAGCTAACAATTAATAACTGTTACTAACTATTAAAAGATTAGTCGAAAGAAATAATTAATCACTTAATAAAAGTGCTTTTGTAGTACATATTATTTCATTTCACATTCAAAATTATCATAAATTATTTAACACAGTGTATTGTAGGTATGTGAACAACTTTTAAACTAATTTTTTTCATTGTGTGCCGTCAAATTTCGAAATCGTTAAAAGCCTCCACACTGTTTTTTATAGGTAGTCCGTTCAGACCACTGTGAAGGATTTCCACTTACCGAACGAGTCATTTAATACAGAATATAGTTGAAAAAGAAAGTGGTAGCAAATATATTACTAAAAATTTATTTTATTTATAAATATTATTGGTTTGCCTTATCAGGGGTGAAAGCGAGACGGAAAAGAGGAAAGGCTGGTAGTAAAACCATTTCAGTTATAGCTAGTTTTGGGGAGGAGTTTACTTATTCTTTTTCTAAATTTTTCAACAATATCTACTTTATCTTGGAAAAGAAGCAGTTTTATATATATGCCAGAATTATAAAAGAAATCTTGATAGTTACAGATATTTCATTTTTTTCGAAAAAAATGCTGGAATGAAATGTTTTACGTACCAGGTTTTTCTCTTTTCCGTCTTGCTATATAAGGGCTTTCACCCATG
>NC_092212.1:15990093-15992375 GCF_043381705.1 Parasteatoda tepidariorum
CAGGAAGATGGATTGGGCGAGGAGGTCCAATTCCTTGGCCACCCAGATCACCTGATATAACGCCGCTGGACTTTTTTTCTTTGGGGATTTATAAAGGACAATGTTTACAGGAGAATCGTGTCGAACATTTATGACCTAAAAACCAGAATTACAACCGCAATAGCCTCATGCTTTGCCGCTACCTGGCGTGAAATTGACTATCGACTTGATATTCTCCGTGCTACGAAGGGGACACACGTGGAAGTTCATTGACAAGGGTCATGAAACTTTTTGAGTCTATCTAATCATTTATGTTATTAATTTTAATCTATCTTTATTATTTTATGAGTTATTAAACATCAAAATGGGTCCGGGACTTTATAAACACCCTGTATTTTACTAAGTGTTAGTAAAATAAGAATTAAGTTTCGAAGAATTTTACAAAAAGAATACATGGAAGGCATTGTAAGCATAATTTTTCGGTGAAATGATCGTAATAGTTGGCAGTTATGCTTTTCCCGTTAACTCAATGGCAATGTTCTAGCTAAAAGAGACGCAGCACATATGGCGCAGAAGAGCATGCGAGTACGGATTCAAACTTGTAACGAATTTAGACAAATCTAAGGGTTGCATCTGATATATCGAAGGTTAAATGATCTGCCTTTTTTTCCTTATAAAAGAGACTTATGCATTACTGTAAAGTAAAGGGTGACGTGTACGTTCGCGGACAGAACTTTCTGGTACACCTAATACTATAGATAAGCTCTTGTTTCGACAAAATAATTTATGATAATGAAGTAGCTATGCCACCACTTTTTATTTTTCGAAATTGAAAGCGTTATTATACCAAGACACTAGGTCTTGGTTAAACGTATGCATATGAACTAATTCACATAGATGCGTAAACGTATAAAGATGCAGAAAAACGCATGCATATGAACTAATTCACATACATGCTTTTAGCATATAAGCCTCTTTATGTGGCTGGCTATTAATAGGTTAAGAATCAGGCAGGATTACATAGTTGACATTTTTTTTTATTGAAATGGGAAGAATGTTAATAATTTTGATTAGAACTATTTATATTTTAGTATATTTATACTTTATTTTAGCGAAAAAAGAATTCTTTCCATTTCGGGAGTGGGTTGAAACTAAACGTTAGCAGATATTTTAAGTTATATTCATAATTTTATGTATGACAATGCTTTTAATGCCAAAAGAGAACCATGGCTTCGTAACCAATTCATTGTTAAATGTTTTTATAAGTTTTCTTCATTTTATGTTGATTGAAACCAAAGATATCTGGGTTTTATTTGTTCATAAACGAATATATAGCATGAGAATATTCTGTACTCTACCTGAAAACAGGAACTACTTGGAAAACGAGTTCTGCATGGAGATATTTAGAATGTCATTAGCATATTCATTGGAGGAGAAATTGCATCGGATGATCCTTGTGAAGTTTGGACCCCTTCCACCCCTGAAAGAGATGGCTCAGAGTCTGAAGACAGTAATGGAATCGACGAGGTGTCTCAAGTTCGGAGATAAGTTATTCTGGGATATGCTGCGATACGAAATGCCTGAAAAACATCCTGATAATAGCTCTGATGATGTTTCTCTAGTACAAGAGTTCTAAATACATATAAAATTCAAATTTTAGAAATAAAAATGTATATGACTAAATTGATCTTTATGCAGTTTTGTGACTATATTTTACAACGAAAATAAAAGTTCTAGGAACTGCTAAACTATATTTTTTTTATTTAACTTCGCGAAGACATGGTTACATACAGTAAGAAGAAATTAAACTACATCGACAGAGTTATGAATTATTAATGTAATTATAGTTTTCATTTATATTCATTAACTAGATTCGAGATACTTATTTCATTTATTTCAATCTATTACAAAAATGGTACTCATTTAATATTATAATTAGCATATGAGAGAAGCGTAAAAATAAGAAAAATATATTTTCAGTATGATGTATTGTGTATCATCTTAATCAAGAATACAATATGTAACATTTAGTAACATATGCATATCCTCCAACTTATGAGGATTTTGAAAATAATTCTTTCTAGTGGTAGCGAACCAAAGTAGAAATTTTTAAAGCAAATGGATATGTTTTGGTAATTTTATCAGAACTTAAGAATCTAGCCATATGGCCTGCACTTTTATAAGTAATATTGGACAAGTTACGCTAAAATGAATTTTTTTTAAATATTAAGACATTAATTTTGCTACCGTCAGAAAAGAAGATTTCTGAAACTACGGAAATTCCGTAGCAGTTGGAGGGTATG
>NC_092212.1:15993183-15997628 GCF_043381705.1 Parasteatoda tepidariorum
CAGGGGTGAAAGCGAGACGGAAAAGAGGAAAGGCTGGTAGTAAAACCATTTCAGTTATAGCTAGTTTTGGGGAGGAGTTTACTTATTCTTTTTTTAAATTTTTCAACAATATCTACTTTATCTTGGAAAAGAAGCAGTTTTATATATATGCCAGAATTATAAAAGAAATCTTGATAGTTACAGATATTTCATTTTTTTCGAAAAAAATGCTGGAATGAAATGTTTTACGTACCAGGTTTTTCTCTTTTCCGTCTTGCTATATAAGGGCTTTCACCCATGGCGCAGACTACTTATAAGAAACCGTGTGGAGGCTTTCTGATGTAGGAGATGATGGTTTATCACAAACGCATACCTGCCAACATTCAATCTTTTCGAGAATGGATTTTCCAAGCGGTAGTAAAACTATTACCGAAAAATTATCTTCCTCAAAAATATATTTATATTTTGTTCTCGTTAGGATTCGCTATCGCAACGACTAATATGCTTTTATATATTTGTTNTTATGAATATAATTGGATTGTTTTATTTACTTGTCAACCACTACAGATTCAATTCTCAGATATATATGATAAATTTCTCTAAAATACTTTTAAAATAGAATTCGGGTTCATGCGCACAAGTGGTTCACTTTTTAAATAATCTGCGCAGACTACTTATAAAAAACCGTGTGGAGGCTTTCTGATGTAGGAGATGATGGTTTATCACAAACAGCTTCCTTCTAACAGAACACTAATAAGTTGAAGATAGTCACTTTTCCTGAAACACATTTTATCTGCATAAAAAAATCAAAATTAAAACTTCTATTTTATAGATTATCGCTATTGCAATATTGATTTGGTGTAGGATGGTTGTTTTTAGGATTAATTTATTACTAGTTGCAATTCTTACATAACAATTAAAAGTTTAGATAATTGATCTTGAGACTTATCTGCATGCCTGTTTTCTTCCTAGATCTAACTTTTACTTTCTTCTATCATTTCCAAAATAAATGTTACTTTAGTGATTTTAATAGTAATGTTCAGCATTTTTTTTAGTTGACACAAAAAAGGATAAATGCAAGATGTAATATGGGGATAACCAATTTACTATTAGATTGTACTTAGTTCGTGATTTGAAATCAAAAGTAGTTGATCAAGCTCTTGTCCAGTACGAAGTGGAAGAAAAATCGCAAGTGTCATAGTTATTTGATCCTCTATTTTCTTAAAGTCAGGATATATCATGTAAATATGAGATGCCCCTTTCTAAGTAGTAAAGACAATGCCTTCGCCCGAACTCATTTACTATCTAAACTACATCTTTCTCGCCCTCAATTTCATAGAATTCCAAGTGCTATTCATAACACCAAGACTTTGAAAACACTTGAGATTGAAGACGGTAAATTAACAGATTACAACTGAATTTCAATCAATGTCTGAACTTGAAAACCTCTCATTGACTCAAAACAGAATAATCATTTACTATTTAAACTAAACCTTTCTCGCGCTAAATTTCATAGAATTCCAAGTGCTATTCATAACACCAAGACTTTGAAAACACTTGAGATTGAAGACGGTAAATTAACAGATTACAACTGAATTTCAATCAATGTCTGAACTTGAAAACCTCTCATTGACTCAAAACAGAATAATAATTTACTATTTAAACTACACCTTTCTCGCGCTAAATTTCATAGAATTCCAAGTGCTATTCATAACACCAAGACTTTGAAAACACTTGAGATTGAAGACGGTAAATTAACAGATTACAACTGAATTTCAATCAATGTTTGAACTTGAAAACCTCTCATTGACTCAAAACAGAATAATAATTTATTATTTAAACTACATCTTTCTCGCACTAAATTTCATAGAATTCCAAGTGCTATTCATAACACCAAGACTTTGAAAACACTTGAGAGTGAAGACGGTTAATTAACTGAGATTACAACTGAATTTCAAGTTATGTCTGAACTTGAAAACCTCTCATCGACTCAAAACAGAATAAGTTCAATATTGGGCAGCATTTTTCTTGGGGGGGGGTGATCTTAAACTCCAATAAATTATTCTAACGAGCAATAAGTTGAGTTGTTTGGATGATAAAACATTTGATCCGTGCCCGAGTTTAGGATTGGTTAGATTGGGTAACAACAATCTCATAACAGTTGATGGTTTATTTCAAAATCTTTGTTTGATGGTGATTTCCAATTATGTATTTTTATTTATATCATTTTCCTTCTACCTTTAACATTTATTTCAATAAAAAAAAATTTATGAATCCCGTGATGACTCATAGTTAAAGCAATGAGTTGTAATTGTGAAGTATTTCGTTCTACACATCTTTTTTTGTTATTCGGAAAGCTCATACCAACATAGTTAAACGGTGGCATACATTTGAGTATTTATTCATAGTTTATTTAGCAAAATCAACAAAAGAATTTTACTTACATAAAGTTTGCTTCAGTTAAATTTACATTATGTGTACGATTTACAAGTCAAAAAAATACATTGTTACAGGTTCTTTTAACGAGATTATTTCCCCAAGAATAAATATTTTACAAGAATTGTGAATGTTCGAATACCTCTACATTTCCAGCAGATATGTCTAAAAAAAGCACTTCTTATGTTTTATTAATTTTATTATTTTTTTAGTGCAGTGGAAAGCGGGCGATTTCGCAATCAACTTCTATATCATCTGAAAAAGTATTGGTAAAATAAACTTATACCAAAATCAATATTATAATCTAGTTGGCTTTTTTCTCCTGAAAGATTTATAAGATTCGTTCACAGATCTTTACTAAGAAGACTCAAAGAAATATACTTCGCTCAGATTTGTACTTCTTACTCGTTTATTGACTTCCACGCGAAGAAAAGAAAGCAAAACACTAAAAGGATTTGGTGGGTTCTCGCCCCAATAGGAATGTTTTGAAAAGAATTTTTTTCCCTTCTAAGAGACATTGCGAGAAGAAGGGGAAATCCTTAGAAAAACAATAAATTCCTATGTCTGAACATTTTCTCACTCCGCTACGTTTTTGTTTTGATTGAACATTTATATAGTTTTCGAGCATCGAAAAATTGGATTTTGCTTTAGGTAAGTAATACTCTGTTCTGGAATGATTTTATTATTGGCGTTAACCATATTGAAGTTTCGGATATGAAAGCTTCGTAGCCGATTTAAATCTAAACTAGAAGACAAGGCAACTCCTTTGCAAATCACTTAGACAAACTTGCCTTTAAAGACGTTTTGATAGAATTTACCCTCATTTCATTGCACGAAAACCTTCAAAACATCTTGTTATAGACAGACAACCATGATCCGTTTACCATAAAGATATTTTACGCCTGTAATATTGGTTGAACCAAGAGCAGTGTACGGTTCACCAGCTATTGTCAGGGTTCGAATCTGTGTCTTCTTTATTGGAGGCGAGGGATGTAACTCTTGAAATATTATTGTTATCATTCTGTGGTTCTGAGCTTTGGTTTAGGCCCTTGGGGACGGGTGATTCAGAAAAGCATTCGTACAAAATCAGAATCAAGTTGTAATTAAATAAAAAACGGTAACTTAAATGTAGTCGTTGCTAATTTGACAGACTTACTTTGCTTTTACTTTAATTATTGTTAGTTTAATCATATATATAATCAATGTTAATTCAAAGTATAACTAAATAGTTTTATTTTGAACAAAGTAATGGTGAATTAAATAAATCAAACAATTATAACTCTGCCCACAAATAAACTGCTAAATAATTACTTTGATTACCAGTTTTACCTTTTTACCCTGGCTGATACGATTTTATACTGGCACGTATTTGTGACAGTCGGCGCGAAAAGGTTAAAGATTGCAATCTTTATCCGTTAGTTCACAACTTTTTTGTTTGAAGCTAGTTTTTTTAGTTTTAAAACTATCAAAAATTAGTAAAAAAGCATTTATTTATTATTTTCATATTGGAGAGCCGTATCGCGGGTCCCCTCCACGCTCTGTAGCATGAAGGTGGCGGGTTTGAGCCCCACCTCAACCCAGAATGTCCTTCTCAAACGAGCACTATCTGTTCTTAAATTTGACAAGGGCTCATAAGTCATACATTGTAATGAACAAGTTATTCATGTGGGTGCAAAATTAAAATATTAAACTGGATCTAAGCTTTTCTTTTAATTTAATTAACAAAAAAAATACTAACTAGACTTTCATATTGTCGTACTATTCTTTTCCTTATACAGAGAATTCGCGATAACTCGAATCTGAGAGGACTGACGAAAAAGTTCGACTTACCGTTAGTTTCGGTTTTGGACTTTCAAAATATTGTCGGATTATTTAATTAATGCTTATTAATTACAAATCTTCTAATTGCTTACAATATTTAAGATAATTTTTCTGACAAGTCAATTACGATAAGACTGTTTGAAGCACTTTATGATACCCTGGTCCATCGGCTGCAACTTTGCTGTTGTGTTGGGAGAAATTGCAAGTTT
>NC_092212.1:15997919-16001810 GCF_043381705.1 Parasteatoda tepidariorum
GATGACCATAAAAATTCCTAAATTTTACCCCCTGAGCAGTTTTCATCCTTAAACATCATAGTCTTATTTGGAAGACATTTCAAAAATAAACCCATTTCATCAATATTGAAAACATCATTTTAACTGTATACTTGAAGTTAATTTGGTAACGTTTCATTTAACCACTGTTCACATACTTCAAGAGGGACAGCTTTAGCTTCTCCATGAAGAGTGCGAAAGACATTGTGTGTGTGTTGTAAAGGAAGGGGCAAGAACCGAGTTAAAGGGAGTAAAATTCGAGTAATCGAGAATAATTAACATGAAATTGAAGATAAAAGGGTCGGGACCTCATAAAAAAATCGAGTTATAGTAATATTCGAGTTATCGTACTTCGAGTTATAGCGAATTGACTGTAGTACTTTTCATACCGATTTTGATTACGCTTAAATAAAAATTACACTGTAGTCTGTCAGTTTTACTTGCCGCAGCTTTATGAATTGACAGAAAATGTCAGAAAAAGATTTTTCACTATGTTAAGAATATGCCTCTTCTATCAAGAGTATTTTATCCCTGCCAAGTCGTCCAACATAAAGCCAGGGTTTCTCCCAAATACAGAAGAGGTAGAAAAATTTACGTTTTAACATTAACTTTTAAACAGTTCTGTTTCTGGGGCATTTAAATAAATCTAAGATCTGTATAAAAAACCTGGTGATTATGTTAGAGCTTTCCACACTGTGATCTGTGGATCCCTAATAGGTTTGTGGAAAAATTAATATTTCCAAAAATAGTAACATATGAGTAAATAAAATTCGAAAATAACAATATGAACCGAAAACTTCATAGAGTGAATGAAACGAAATAAGACAGTGGTCATGTAAACGGACTGTAGCGCATGCAGTCTCATAATACCAGTCGGTCAAGAGAATATCATTGTTTAATATATTTTTTTTAAAATTTAAATAAATTTTAACTCAGTATTTTTCATTTTAAGTACTTTTTTTACCTCTACATATCAAAAATTCAAAGTATCATATGAAATACAACATTGTTGCAATTGTATCATGGTTACACTTTTAAAAATTGGGAGTAAGTATCCTTATTCTACAAGTTTAACTATTTAATTCGATACCAATTTATTCTGACTTTTGGAGAAAGCGGAGCAGCTATTAACCCTGGATATTAACTGCTTCGCTTTAAGCAAAATCTTTTTTAAATTGGTAAATTCTCAAAAGTCTGTTAAGTTCTTGAAAACGTCTGTTAAGTTCTAGATGTCATTAGCATGCGCATCAGGGGTTGGACAAAAAAATGGATAAACTTCTATACTGATTCCAACAACATAAACAATACTTTATTTTTGCAGCAAATGGTTTGGAAGATTTTATATGGCTAAACTTTTAGCACAATTTGAGCGATCATGCTTATAGCTCGAATCGATCAAAATGAGAGAAGTAAATAACTTCTTCCTATATTTAATACTCATATTAACCGACAGAGTTCCTACCTCAGAGGGTTATATACTCCTTAATCCAAGTTTGGACATAATAAGGCTAATCTATTAAATTAGATTTTTTCTAATATTTAAATAAAGAATGCGTGTATTATTCCATGTCATGGTGTTGAACTGGGTTCGTTAGCTAAAAAGTTTGAATAACCCAGTTAATTGTGATAACCGTATTTTAAAACTGTTTCGTCAATAAGAGATAACTGCTAAAAGTAATAGACTTTATCGGCAAATGCTACAATTGTTTAAGTGATATCACAGTTTTTTAGAGCTTTTAAAGCTAAGGTTATTCATGAAACCACAAATCTCTAAGAAAACTATTCCTCAGAAATTATGTTGCCAGCCCTGTTTACATAATATTTCGCTAAAGTTATAAAGAGACAAAAATATCTCTGGTTTCTTTTCTCGCTTGAAAAACAAACGCAGCCATCTAAATGACTCGGAAAAAAAGGAAACTTGTTCTTTTCTAGAAATGTTAACGGTCCATACAACAAAAGAGCGCAATCCCAAACCCTGTCCAGAAGATATATTTATTTTTATGAGAGAAACAAGTTGACCAAGAATTCCTATAACTCATAATTTATATCCTTTGACCACCTGGGGCTTCAGAAGTCAGCAAACATAGTTTCCTTTTTATTTCCGGAAAAGTATCATATTCTTTAGATGAGAGGGTTTTATTATTATCCAGTTATTTTTTTGTACTTGTTATTCACACTAGAGAGAGTAGAGCTGACGTTGGATCGTTGCTAGTCGAAAAGAAATATTTGAGTCTAGCGCTTATATATTTGATTTAAAATATGTTATAATTAATTTTATTTTAGCAGGTAGTTGTTTTTATACATACGAAGTGAAGAAAGTGTATATTGTTTAATATATATTTTTTGCGATATTCCATGTTTGTGTTTCAGTATTGCACTAAACTGTATTCTAAAGGCATTACTAAAATGTGTTGATGAAAAAAAAATTTTTTTGCCAGTACTTTTGCTGAACTTTGTCCAATCTCACCTGGGGTACAATGTTTACTATATAATAATCAGTAATAATATATTACTATTTTATTTTATAACCACCGTTGAATAGCCGACATAATTTTGGGCTTACGACTACTAATGTTCAACTCCATACCCTTGTAATTTTGAACCCAATCCAGAAGACAAAGGTACTCTTGGGATCAAGTATTAGGAGAAATTTGCTTTCGTGGAAGAAACATTCTGAACTTTTTCATGTTTGTATAAATTATTTAAGCATAGTAGTGATCAAAATAATCAACTTTGTGACACGTAAAAAACAGTTCGTACCCAATCGTAATCTCGTGTATACGTACCCTGCTAGCAGTACCAAAAATTCTACTATTATATATTTTTTTCAGTGAATAATTCTAATAAATTATTTTTAATATTATTGTAACCAATACAACAAATAAATATTCGTACTTGATTAGGAAAGATTTGAAAATCATGCAACGATCTTTTTAAATGCACGATTAAAAAAAGTTCAGTTTTGTTTATATTTACTTTGTTTTCCCATTACCTTTATGGTGTTAAAATTTTCCTGCCTTCTGAAGAAAAAACTACGACATTTTACTTCGTCTCCTACTTGAGTTTGGATACAAATGAACTTAAGTGCAAAACCTTTTACTGTTATTTATTAATACTATCTTCAAATTACAAAGCAGAATAAAGACATTTAACAAAATATCGACATCCTTTTTTTCGTATTAGAAGAAGAAATATAATCAAAATTTTAAATAAACTCCAGAACATATAACGCTGATAAACAAGCTCTAGATATCTGGCATGATGTTTACCTTTTCTTATCTAGTTTCTTTTATGCTGATTTCAAATCTGAAAACCGCTTTGCTCTCTTACGACATGCTTTGAAGATATGAGGGGGACTTTGGAAATTTGCGTTATATTCCATACGCTTCCATGCGTAAGATTTGAATCACGCGTTTTATGAAATCTTACAAACCGTTCCGTAGTGTTGGCTTGGTTTTAGAAAGTTACAAGCACTCTGCTCTTTTCTGTTATAATATTTTATTAATTTATTTAAACCTTCCTTCAAATTAGCATAATGACCATGTTACAAATAGATCAAGAAAAACGCCGACTCAAAATGAAAATGAAGGATTCGTTATTACAAAATTTTAAAATGAATCACGTGATGTTACAACAATCGGTTGATTTAATTTTTAAAAAAAAATATCATGGGCTTTAGTTTAAGATTTTGGTCGTCGAATTATAATAGGTCCTTGAGAAACTAAAGAAATTTCGCTTATCTGAAATTAGATAATATATTTACTTTATATATACCATTTAGTTATAAAAAATTTAACTTCCATAATATGCACGTTTCATTGTAAATGTTTCTTTTGGATTTGTGGTCGAAGTTAAGAAAATATTTCACAACGT
>NC_092212.1:16006778-16017816 GCF_043381705.1 Parasteatoda tepidariorum
ATAAAGCAAACAAGTGAGGCAATTTTTTTTAACTGTATAAAGTTCTTCTTTAACTCATTTCTCAAATCTATTATAGTTCATTATTAGCGTAACAATATGTATTTCATTGTGAAGAATTTTTATTATGCATTTGGAATAAAAGAATTAATTTTTTTTCCTAATTACGCATCTGAAATGCTGAATTTAGCGATAAAGGTAATTTTTGCAATGTACTGCAATAAAAATACCTTATATAAAATTTTCTTACATTTGAATTGGAAACTGAATGCAATATGCCTTAGTATATAGTGAGCACACAAGCCTTTATATATATAGCATAGTAAAGAATGGTAAACTGTCTTAGCAAATAGATTTAAAAAAAATAATAGATTTTACACTTTCAAGAACAATAATAAAAAAAAAGAAATTGAAAAATAAAATATTTACAAGAATCTATTTTTAAATAAAATTCTGAGACATAAACATTAAATTAAGTATGAATTTTTCATTCAAAACGAAAACCGCTAATAAAAAATACAATAGCGGTGTGAAGATAGAAGTGAATAAGAGAGAAATTTTTAACTAGAATAGAACCATCATTTTCCTACTCAATCAACGTAATAGGGTTGCACGCTGTAGCAAGATGTGACGCATAGATCGGTTGGGTTACCATATTCTCAATTTTGCGGTTTTCAGAGAGCTTATTCTCGACCGCGCCAAGCGGTGCCAAAACCTTGAGCATTTCCGTGAGTGCCTCGGGGAGCCCCTATTCCAGGGTTCCGTGGAACATTTTAGGAATCCTTAGAACATTTTTGGAAACCGCTCTTCTAATGGTTTCACTTATACTAGCGAAATTGTCATCTCATAGTTAAGAGATGTCATTTCGCATTTACTTATGTCCAAGTAACGTTTTTAATTTTCGATAAGGCTCTTTTTATAGCGATAACGTGCTTTCGAACCTTTCGGTAACGGTATTAGAGTAGAAAGATACGTTATTTATTTATTAGATTCATTTTATTGTATTTTTCTCCTTATTTGGGTATAATTTGAGACAGGTGCGTTACTTATCCGGAACCGATAACTGGTTGTAAAAACATTGCGTTTTTATCGGAAGAAGTCATTTAATCCCTTGACATAAGGCGTCATTTGTTTCTTATGACAAAAAGTTCTTATTGACGTGTCTCAGACGTCTTCAACACAGAGATGCCAACTCGCTCCGGACAGCAAATAAATATTTTAAAGTGGTAGTTTATCAATTGTGATTCTTGGTTTAATAAATTCAATTTAGTAGATTTTTATCCCCACTATTTCTGAATAATTCGTATGCTTATATAATTCACCACTTTATAGTAGTTATGTCATGCTATACCTTTGAAAAAGCAAGCAAAAATAGTCAAATATTTGAAAAATTTAGTTTGTAGTTATTTACCGTTTTTTAAAAATACTATTTTGGCGTGTCCGGAGCAGTTGGCATCTCTGTCAACATTCCGTTGCGAGTTGTTGTTTACAGTGCAATCAAAGATCATTTCTATATCAAGAAGTGATATGTCAAGGGGTTAAGTTAACAATTCCCAAAAGATTTTCCGTAAGTAGCCAATTTTTTTCTTCTCTAAACCAGAAACGAGTTTTGAAAACAGTAATAGGTTTGTATCGAATTAATATATTGTTATTTATTTACTATTAAGATTATTTTTGGGAAATTATTTTTAAAAAATGTCATTAAAAAGGTTTTTTTTTTTAAATTATTTTTTGTTTCAATAACAATTCATTTAACACGTTGAATGCCACGCTAATTTTACATGGCTTACCCGTCTGGCCACAATTGTAAATATACCGGTTAGAGCTGCCCGATAGTTTTGTTACAAGTTTGAATATGTTTACACTTGCTCTTTTGTGCTAAATATGCAAGACTGTTTTTTTGCGAAAAATTCCTCTAGTGTAATTCTTCTCCTAAGCTTATGTTCTTACATATTATTACACTTAGTATGTTTGTTTGTAAGTTATTTTCTGCACCACGACGCACAAATGATTCAAAAGTTTATATAAAACAACCAAAAGTTCTGAAAGATTTAGTTTTTAATTGTCTACCATTTTGAAAAAAGCGCTGTATTTTGCCGCCTTGTAAATACTGTGTCTCATTAATCTAAAATTAATATCTCTGAAGTAAAGGGTATAAACACTCAGGGCTAAAAGGGCTAGTCCATTCCGCTCTTAGAGCTGAAGCTACGATTTCCCTCCTCATGACGTCACGCTGCGCACAGATCTCGAAGATTGCAAGCAAAGATATTATGAAAACTATGTATCATTCTCTCTGTAAAAATAAGTTCGATATAAGCTTTCTTGATATTAGCTTTCAAACTTTATGCAATTAACATATTATTTTCTTTCAAAAACATAGTTTTAAAAAAATTTCTTGGCCAAAATATTAAATTAAATACCATTTTAAATTAATAAAAAATATTTTACTAGTTGTCATAAATGATGCTATAATACTTAAATACTTTATTTTAAAATTTTCAACTTTATCTTTTATTATTAAAAAGAATTTAATGCATATAGACACTTTTTTAGCTACATATTGTTCGATAACAATAATTTGTTAAGTTAGGTTAAATTTAGAATCTTGATTTTAAACTTAATCATTAGGAAACAACAACCTTTAATGCTAATTATTCTAACAAAATAATAATTTAGGTTCATAAAAATATTAGAAATTTTACTATTACTTATAGATATTTAAATTTAAAAGAATATAAAAATATTAAAAAATAATTATAATTAAAAAAAATAATATTTAGAATAATTACATTAAAAACGTTATGATACTAGGAGAATTTTAACTATTAATTATCTATACCTCTCATTTAATTTTTATTTTCTTTGACTTATTCATTTTTTAATTTTCTCGTCTGCCTTTTTTTTTGAATCAGCTATAGGCGGTTTCAATTTAGATGGCGAATTCTTATAAAAGTTCTGAAATGCAATATAAGCGTATTGCTATTTTATTCACTGCAGGATATTGTCCCTCTAATTCACTTATAAATTATTTGATGACACTTTGATTTTCTGTCCCATGCACACTTTACAAAATGTTCTCAAATTCCTGACACACTTCCATCCGTGCTGCAACAATTAGTCCTTCCCTTAGATAAGAGAGCACTTGGTAGAGTTAGAACAATTTTAAAATCATTCTAATCGGCAATCCAAGCAAACGATTTCTCATATCATCTTCATAATCTTGTTTTAAGAAATGCTTATTGCATATTCGTTCATATTTAATATTAACTGTGTCATTTCGTTTACAGTGTTGAAGCCATTCTTTCCATAATTGTTCATTGACTTTTACTTACACGAGGAAAATTATATTCTTTCCTTTTGTGTTTCTATCAGAACTTTTGTAAGTTGCAATCGCACAAACTGGCATTTCATAAATAATTTTAAATTTTTGTAATTCACTTCACGAAACTGAGAAAAATCATTATAGGAAACAAAGAATGTCTTGGAATATGTCACAAAAAGGAATGCTCCAATATTAGTTAAAGCTAGTTAGACCGAACGCTTCGTTCTTGAAGTAAAAGCTCAAGCTTTGAGCCACCGTGACGTTACATGCGAAAATAGGAGGTTTGGCGAGGCGAGAGTTTCTTGAAAGGAGTGAGCTAGCCCTTCTATTCTCTTTAGCCCTGAAATACACTACCATTTTTTTTTATAAAAGAAACTTTTGCATGACTGTAAAATGAGGCATGTGTTTTATTACTTTCTATTATCCCCCATATTTAGATGTCAAAAAAAGAACTGGTTCAACAAAAGAATTTTGATCGTTAAGATTTCCGTAGCTGAGAAAAATTTTTAACCATTGGTCCAAGCCTTATTCACTTTGTTAACAATTTCTACATCATATCTGCCTACTTTTCCGGATTTTCCTTAAGATTTTGTTTTCATATTTAAAGTGGTAGTAAGTATATACTATTTTTTCTTTTATAAACTGAATTTTTAAATGATTTTGATCACCACTATTCTTACATAAATTAAGCACATATATTAATATGCGTTACTATTATGGTTGTGAACATAAGTTTGCTCATATACAACGTATTTGTTTGCCTAAAATTGAAGTTTTAATTCCATTTTAATACCACTGGGAAAAATAATAATGGAAGGAATTAAAAGTTGGCAGGTATGCTACATCTAATAATTGATAAAAAAAAAACAGGGATGCCAACTACTTTTCGCTCAGGAGACAGATCAGTTGCCTCCCAATCACATGGCTCGGGTTCGAATCCCAGCAAAGGTTGGTTGATATGACTTCCGCACATCCAACCACAGTGCTGACGTAAAATATCCTCAGTGGTCAACGGATCATGGGTTAAAGTCCCCATGTCGTCAGGTTAACCGTGAGTGATTTTTGTGGCTTTCCTCCCCCCATAACGCAAATGCGTGTTAGTTTCATCAAAAAGCCCTACACAATGGCAAATTTCTCCCATTACTTGCTTCAGGAGTTCTTTAGTCTTTTGGATTGGGTTTAAAATTACAAGGCTACGGAGATGAACATTGAAATTCAGAAATAGGTTGGCTGTTCGACGACGGCGAAAAACTCAAAAAAGAGCAAATGTTGTTAATGGAATTGAAATAAATATTTTTAATAAATAATATGAATCAGTATTCACCTGTTATCCATTCAAAGCAAAACTTTCAAATAAAAGTTAGCATTTCTTAGACGCATGCTACAAATAAAACTTCGAAATAAAGCAATTAATATGATCATCAAAACTTAATTTTAAATGAAATTAAAAGAACTGTATTAATTAGGTACCTCGCTGAACTTCATGTTACATAACGCAGGGAATAAAGAAATTAGAACTATTTTACAATAGTGTAGTTTTTAAAAAGCTTATTTCGGGGATAAACGCGAATATTTACATATTGCATTAAGGTTCCAAAAGGAATAAAAGCAATGCATGAAGTTCAGTCCGTCAATTATTCATTAACCAGAGAGTCATGAATATTTCAGCATCAATGTTAGAGCACGTTTCCGAAATATTCTGTATGCATATTTGAATAACACAAGCCATTGGTGATGAAAAATAAACCTTCACACTTCTGTGAAGTGATGCATTATTTAAACGATTATTTTACGTCCGTGTATTGAGAAATTAAATCATGTTCTTATGTATTCAACTAAACTTATGAATAGTTGAATAAGTAGTTTAAATATCGATTTTCATATTAATTTAAGTTTGCATAATTGAGAATATTTTGAAAATTTAATTTTAGTAAAATTGAGTAACCGGTAAGTTTATGCAATAAGAAAAAAAAGACAGTTTTATTATGTGCATGCATTCAAATTATTTAACACGTTCACGCCGGGAAAAGTGAAAATGCTGGTACGGGAAAAGAGAAAATACTGGTAGAAGAACTATTTCAATATAAGATAATATTCGGGAGGAATCAATCTATTCTCAACAATAACTATTTACTGTAAGGAAATTTAATACGGCGAAGAAGCAATTCAATATAAAAATTGCATGCGTTAAAAACAATTGGTAGTTATGGATTTTTAATTATTCTCGGAAAAAAACTAAAAAATGAAATTTATAGTTACCAGTTTTTACTCCGGTGCGCTACCAAAATGAGACAATCTAGCGTGACCCACCGGTGGGTCACACCGGCCTGAACGTGCTAAAAAACTGTTATATTCATCATGGCGAATATAACCTATTTAAAAAATTGATTTTTATTAAGATGTATGTTTTATTTTATAATCGTTGCTGAACAGCTGACCCAATTTATGGGTTTACGACTGCTAATGTTCGACTCCATAGCCTTGTAATTTTGAACCCAACCCAGAAGACAAGAGAACTCTTAGATTAAATAGCATGAGAAATTTGCCTCTTTAAAGGACTTTTTGATAAATTTACATGGAGAGGAAGCTACGAAAACATCCCAAGATTAGCCTAACGGTAAGAGGACTCTTACACATGTGACGTTAATGTGACACTGTGACACATGTGACACTGAGAATATTTTACTTCATAAGGTGTATATTAATGTTAAAAGGTAAAATATGTTTGGCTCCGAGTCTTTCAATTTGCTGAGAAAGTGCCATGGTGGTTAAGGAGATAGAGAGCTCACTTCCCCCTGAGGTAACAGGGTTCAAATTTCAGAGATGGTTGGCCAATATGAATGCCGCACCCGGCTTTCATCGACTACAGTTCAGACGTAAAATATTCTCAGTGGTAAATGGTTCATGTTTTAGGGGTCCCCTTGCTGTCAGGTTAACCGTGAAAGGCTTTCGCGGTTTTCCTCTTTACGAAACTCGAAAGCATGTTGTTCCCTCAAATTTCTACTAATATTTGAAACAAAAGTATCCATGTCTTCTGGAATGGGTTTAAAATTAAAAGGCTACGGAATTGAGCATTAAGAGCCGTAAACTCAAAATCGGGTCTGCCGTTCAATGTCGGTTATAAATTGAAATTAAATTTACTGAGAAATGGAGAGAAAAAAATTCAGTTTATATAATGTAACTCAATATCTGAAGATTTTATTTGAATATTTTAACAAACATATTTTTCTTCAATTTGAGATGCAGAAAACTTAAGTCTATGTACTTCATGTTTTGTACGTGAATTTTCAAGTGTATGTTGTAACTGACTTTTCTGACTTGTAGTCCCCTTTGTTTGGCACCAGAAAAAAAGACAGTGGTGAGCTATTTTGAAATAAGATGCAAATAATCTTTATCAACATGAAATAGAGGTGAACTTTATCTTTTACAGGTTTCATAGAATGCTCTTATGTAACATTTTAATCCAATTCTAATCCTTTTGATCCAATTCCAAAGTAATAAAAGCATATTTTTCCTACTTTAACCCGTTTTATCCCAACTTTTTATATTGAAGTGGTGCAAAAAGTGGCTTTATGAAAAAAGTGGTATAATATGTTATTCAACTAAATGAATAATACCATTTCAGTTTGAAATGTCCCTGCAGCTTATAGTTATACATCTAGTGATAGAATCTTAAATCACTAATAAATTATGGTGGAAGGGAAACTATTAATTCTTCTAGATAAAAGACAAAATTGAAACAATTGTCCTACCACAATATATGTTTTTGAAAAAGGAAACTGTCCTATAAATATGACGCTGGGCACTAACAGGTTAAAATGTATATTCTTCTTTACAGTTAATTTTTTTTTGCCACATTTTTTTTAAACAGCTGAAACTAATAAATATCTTTCTAAGTCCATCATATTTTAACTACGAAAAATATTTCGTAAGAAACGCAGCTTCATTTTTCGATCCCAGAAAAACATTCAGATATCAGTCAAATTCATAATGTTGCTGTTCCGGTGGGAAAAGCAACAGAGGCACGCCATGCATCAACCTTCCAATGTAATATTCGTGAAATGCGACTTTGGAAGCAGAAATTAGACTTTGCTTCGTGGGCCATGGAATTAGATAAATCTTCCAGGAAGCACTAAGCGACGTCCATAAAGAAAGTTGAAAGAGCAACTGAGAGGGCCTTGCCCACGAATCCATTTCGCCTCGCTATAAAACACTTTTTTTTTTATTCTTCTTGCGTTTCGCTTGCATAAATGTCAGTTGCATGACAGTTTTAAGGAATGATCAATAGCATTCCGGAAATCGCGGGGAGAGTGGTCATCACTTTAGAAAGATGTGCGGAGGCACTGATCCAAGTTGGAAAAGTTAAAGACATTTCAATTTTGTTCTAAAAATAGGTCTGATAAAGGGAGAAAATGAGAATTATTCAGTGAATTTCATCTCGCTGGAAAAATCTGCATAGCTGCCGAAACAAGCACATTTTTAACACGTTGAATGCCACGCTAATTTTACGTAACTACAAACTAAATTTGCATATATAGTCAGATTCTGCTAGTTTATAAAAGATTTAGCGTGTAATATATGAAAAAAAGTGGCGAATTGTATATTCCTACGAATTGTTTAAAAATAGTGGTGGATAAAAATCCACTAAATTGAATTTATTAAACCAAGAATCTCAATAATTAAGTAAATTTTGAATACATTTTCTGCAATTCCATAAAAGAGTGTAAATTTTATAGTTCTATAGCATGTTATACGCTGTCAGCCAGCTGTTTTTCGCAGCCTATGTGAAAGGTCAGTGTAAGCAAGCGGTGGCAGGAGCAGCCTAAATGTAATTTCAGTGTTGGTTGACGCAGCCTAAATGTAATTTCAGTGTCAGCCACGGGTGGTTGACGCGGCCTAAATGGAAAGTCCAGTGTCAGCCACCGATGACTGACGAGTCGCTCAACGTGTTAAGGAATGTTTTCCTAGTGGTAGTGAAATTGCAAACATTGAACACTTTGTTTCCACTTTAATGAGATTTTTTATAACAGATTTCAGATACTTTCGCATTGATGATTTCAAATATGCTACATATTTCTCTTTACAAGCTACAGTTTTAAATTTATAAAATAAAGATCCTTAATCGTGGTGTGTAAGCAACTTACTCTCAATCACAAACAGATAGTTCAATTAGTGTATTGCCTTTGAAAAATTTAATATTGGTCGCTAATAAGAGTAAAACAGAGATGATCCATCAATTAATATATTTTGTAAAGAAAATAATAAGGACTATAAAGATCTATTAATGTTAACATGCATCTTTGAGGAAATTAATGCTTGCATTAACACGAATTCATCAAACTATATAACATTCATTAAACTATATAAACTAACAATATAAGTTAAAACCCTAATAATTGTGACATATCCGCACCCCAAAGAATAATTTGTTCGTTTTACAAACTTTTGTCAACTTGTCAAAACTTACAAAGTTATTTTGAGCGGTAATTAATAGTTCAGAGTGACTCTCCTCTTCACTATGTTATACAGTACGGTGTTCACGAGTTCTATTTTCCCCCTATAAATCATTTCTGATAATAATAGAGTGCTAATTTTCAAGCTTAAGCAGAATTAAACTTTTTAGTAAAGTCAGGAAATGAAGATTCAATAGAAATTATTGTATTCTAGGAAGATTTGAATCGTGAAAACGTGATTATCTTTTTCTAAAAGTAATCTAACTTTCTACTATTGATTTACAGATTACACAGAGGAACATTTTTTTTTGTTGCATTTATGCAAATACTNTCGCTTGTTTTTGGTCAGTGTATTTTTTCACGTCTATTACGGGGGACTTCCCGCCGCGTCGCTTAACGCCCGACGTAATTTTTTTTCCCCGCACATCTGTTCTCGTAGTCAACGTAACAAACTTGTTTAGTTTACTAATGAATGATAACTTAAAAGTTATAAAGACCGGACCTTTCTCTTATTTTACTTATAATTGAAAGTACATAATCAGTATAAGAAAATATTTCCTGCTCTTAGTTGGTAAGTAAAAAGAATTATAAATCATGTTTTTTTTTTGTTTTTAATGTATTTTTTCAATACTAAATGAACTTTTTAATCGATTTTTATTGATAATTTGTGAATTACTGCACTCATTACAAAGTATTAAAATGTGACGTGAAGAACAATATTACATAGATTATCTCGTTCCCTGTTTATTACCAGAAAATTATCAAGTTCATTGTTAATTTTCAGAAAAATATCTAAGTCTTATTTTATAATATGTCTGGTAGAAAATATAAAAGTGGAGCTGAGAAACGGAAATTACAGTTAGATCGAGAAAAAGAAAGAAAGAAATATGCAAAAATTGAAACTTTTTTTCAAATTAAAACATAAAAACGAGAATGAAATAGCTACAAATTTATTAACAAGCTAAAAGGAAGGGATCTTATCCGAAGAGAATCTATTTGAAGGGAGCAGAAAATCGCAACACCAGGAACAAAATACAAGTGATGAAAATGTGCAAAGTCTTGACTACCAGCAACCCTCTGATCCCACTGAAAACTATATTGGTGTTCATCAAGAGGACGGTAATACCGAGGCGGAAAGAAATTTAGAGAATATTAAGTTTGAGTCTGAGAAATATGTTGACGTGGGCTTGTGGCCAGAATTTCTAAATAATGATTTTATTTATGACATTTTCTCACATGAAATGACTGACTTTCAAAATAAAGATCCGAAAAATATTTTTTCAGTTTCAATAAAGAAATACAAAGAACAAGACAGAACATTTTCAAATAGGTGTTCCATTAAGAAAATGAAAAAGGGTCAATCACTGGAAAAATCTTGGTTATGTTATTCAACCAGGGTTGGTACTGTTTTTTGTTTGAATTGCAAACTTTTTTCTAAAATCCCTTCTCAATATACAACCGGATTTACTGATTGGAAACACATAGGAACTTGCTTAGAGAATCATGAAAATTCTAATGAACATAAGAAATCAATGTTAGTGTGGTTGACACTAAAAGAAAACATCTGTTTTAGACAAGCAGCTTTTGAAGCAATTAAGAAAAGAAACAGAATATTATCACAATGTCCTAAAACGGGTTATTGCTGTGGTCAAATTTGTAAGTATAAGGGGCTTAGCATTTAGAGGTTCCGAGGAAGTATTTGGTTCTCCACATAATGGTAATTTTATGGGTGCTCTGGTGCTATTGGCAGAGTTCGATCCATTCATTCGTGAACACACTGATCAGCGAGAGCTGCGACCAAAACCGATAAAATATCGTACTTATCAAAAACAGTATAAGAGGAAATAATTGAGATTATGGGCTGACAGATAATTAAATAAATTATAACTCAAATAAATAACGACGACACAAAGTATTATTCAATTGCATACCTGCCAACTTTTAATCCCTTCCATTATGATTTTTCCCAGTGGTATTAAAATGGAATAAAAATTTCAATTTTAAGCAAAAAATACGTTGTATTTGAAAAAGCTTAAGCTGCCTTCCATAATAGTAACACATATTAATATATATGCTTAATTTTCTTAAGAATAGTGGTGATGAAAATCATTTAAAAATTTAGTTTATAAAAGAAAAACTAGTATATATTTACTACCACTTTAAATATAAAAATTTAATTTTACGCCAAATGCGTAAAAGTTGGCAGGTATGCAATTTGCTCCGTTTTGCAGGTGCTACATTGCATACCCTCCAACTGCTACGGAAT
>NC_092212.1:16018316-16033679 GCF_043381705.1 Parasteatoda tepidariorum
TATTTTAAATTTAAAAAAAATTTTTTTTTTGAGAAAGTAGTTATTTTTGTTTGATTAAAAAATATTTAAAACTTGTTTCCTATCGATACCTATACACATTTGCTATTAATAAAATAAGAAATTGGTGTGGGTCTGCTTGAATTACTGCATCTGTGTGTTGCTTTTAACAAGGTACAGTACAGTTATGAAATTTGATATCAAAGATGTCGACAGCATTTGTATATCTTTGCGCCACTTTCCGAATTTCTGACTGGTTTTTTATTGATAGTTTTTAAAATTTTCCAAAAAAATTAACATTGAATTGAAAACTAGTTTTCATGAAATCTATTACTTTTAGAGGGTATTGTATATCCATTATTTTCTTGGAGTTTAACTTTGATTACGAGGGGGCCTTTTAGGTCGGGTCTTTTGAGGCAACTAACCTGCATTTGCGTTACACTGAGAGGAAAATCACAAAAACCACCCACGATTTCAGCCTGAGGCAAGGGGACTCTGTCCAATGATCCTTCTACCACAGAGGATATTTTACTTCAGCACTGTTGACGGTGCGAGCCAGGAGCAGGATTCGCATCAACCAGCCACTGTTGAGATTCTAACTTGTGTCAACTCATATTTTATTAACTTAGAATTAAAAATATTTTGTCCCCGGAAAAAATATTTTGTAAAAACAAATGTTAGAGATTATGCAAAAAATACCCTTGAAAGGCAAGCTATCTTGTCTTTGAGTAAATTTCACTATATCATTGTGTTTTAAAGGTGTGAAAGTATTTCAAAAAGAAAAATACTATTCTAAACCATCTTTTTAAACAAATATATGTTTTGAATTTATTGTATCAGTGACAATAATTTATGAAACTCGAGGTAATATATATTAACAATAATTGATATTAACGTTATGATTTATATTGACAACATTAATTTCTTTCTCTTATTTCAATTTTATTTGCCCTTTTTTTGGCGCTTTTGACAGCAAGCCAGATCCAACCAAATAAAATGATAATATAAAGAGAGATAAATTTTTCGATAACAATGAATAAATAATCTTTAAAGTAAAAAAAAGTGAAAACAATCACGAAAAAGCACTTTAAATTGCAATATGTTTCGAACAATTTAAATAATTTTTTTTTAAAAGTTTATAATTCAAAATGGCCCTTTCATTACGTCTTTCTTTTTTGTAGTTGCATATCAGCGGTCAAACATAGATTTTTTTTTTAACTTTCAGTTAAACAGCTGATAATGATCGAACTGATACTCTAATCTTAACTTTCTGAATTCCGTAAAATTCGTTGAATATTTTTCTACACATCTTCTTAGTTTCGAGTTTCAAGTGAAACAGGTTTTACGTGGCAATATAAAATGCAACATACAGAAAGAAAAAAAATAATAGACTTTGCAAAAAAAAAAAAAAAAAAAAAAAAAAAAAAAAAAAAAAAAAAAAAAAAAATAACGATTTTTGTTGGAATAATTTTCGAACAAATTGGAATAAAAAATAAGTTACGTTAGATAAGCAAACTGCAAACAAAGCTCTTTCAGCTTGCCATACTTCAAATATGTAGTAGCATTCCTGCGGCTTATAGAGTGGGCAACAATATGTTCAGTCCTACAAGCTTAACATTCTCGAAGTGGAAATTGAAAACTATTTTTTTAATTCTATTGTATTTCGTGTGCATTTATCAACAAACCATCATAATTTAAAGTTTTCAAGTCGTATAGTGTTTGCGTAGCAAAATTAAGTTTAACGTAAGTTGAACTCCCGAAACAGTGGCGTTGGAGGCCCTCACGATTTTTAAACACGTTGTTGATCAGTAACGAGTTAACTCGTATTTTAATTGCCTATAAGCTGTTGACCGATGACGAGTTAACTCGTCATTGCGCTAGCACTATCTATTTCAATTTATGAAACCTAGGGTGATATAAAATACAAAAGTTTAGCCCATTGCAAGAGCTTAGCGCGTTATAAAGTCTATAAATATTAAAAAAATATCGGTCTAACAAAAGCATGAATAATAGGAACATAATGTATAACGAGAAAAATTAAAATAAAACGCACGAGATTTTTATGGAAAATCAGAGAGTTGCTGATTTTGAGGTTTATACAAGCCCTTTTTATATATTTATTCCATTATTATTACTAATCTGTTACGTGTACTTTACTCATTTTGTTCATTTATGTGTGGTTTTAAATAAATGTGTTTTTTTTTAATAAAAAAAATAGCGCGTGGGGTCCCTCCTCGCGGAAGAAGTTAAACTTCGTAACCTGCGACGCTAATTGTAGAAGAATCAGCAGTCGTAGAAGGATCACTAGTTCTATTCAACGACTCTTTTTCCTGCTCCGCTCGCTTCCGTGCTCTGTAATCACGGTAATACTGTGCATTTTTCCCTCTTGAACCAGTGGAAGTGCTTGTGGTTGCATTTGTATGATAGTCAGTGTATTTGTATTAATAATGTATGTGTATTAATAATGTATGTGAATGCGTCATAATGTAATTTCAAAACAGAAACAATCAATTGATATTCACAAGAGACGTATCTTGACATAAACCTTAAATCCGTAGCATTGTCCGTGGGATTGTTTTCACTCATTTTTTACAATTGTTATCCACTAAATTTGAAAATAAAAAATACTACCCTATTAAATTATGTGTGTATCAAAACAAATTAAAGAAAATATTTATAGAAAAGCAATACTTTTATACATGTAAATCGGAAACGAGATGATTCGGAAGTAAATTATGAAAATCGGAGATTCAAGTGACTAGAACAAAATACCACACTGAAAAATTTACAAGGAGCTGCTGGAAAAAAATTGACTGAAACGAAGAAAATGTTATAAAATATGAGTACAAGAAATCGAATTATGAACAATTTGATAGACGTAAGCCTTATCAATGCTCAGTTAATCTTAAGTTAATCGAATCTGAATAGGACAAGAAGAAGACGAATTACTCACTCCGTACACTCTTATGGCGAAAGTAAATGGATTTAGATTCCCAGTACTTCGTAATTCAGGAGCAACTATTAATGTCATATGAAGAAAATATATGACTCCAGATATGTTTACTGGTAAAACTGTGTGGGTACAACAACCATAAGATGAAAGCCAAACTTATTTACCACTAGCAAGAGTTTCGATATCTGGACAGTTTGGCGACATTGTAACCAAAGCGGCTGCGGTTGGAGGTGAGTTGAATAAATGTCGATATCTCCTTGGGAATAGAACAGTGGCTAGATTGTCAAATCTACAAATAACGCCAATGCAAATTTCAGATTTGAACGCAGTTAATACCAGATCACATTCGATTAAAAGCTGAAAATGAAGAATATGCGCAACAATATACGCAAGATAGAAAGTCAAGCGAAAAGAAATAGCTAAAATCAAGAATTTTTGCTATGGAATGCTTATCACTCTATAAAACATTTTGCAAAAAGCGTAGTAATTGTAGGCCTGCATTCGTTGAAATAGTGTTGCCAGACTCGTTACACTGCATGATATAGGGTTAAAGAATGTATCTTAAACTTTTATTAATTATTTAAGTGTAGTAGTCAAAATCATTGCATATCAACTTTGTTACTCATCAAAACGTGTTTTCACCCAACTGAACTACTTACATACGAACCTAGCTAGCAATAGCAAACATTTTGTTGTCAGATTTTATTTTTAGGGTAAATAAATTATATTAAATGTTATTTTATTCTGATCAAATCTAATGAAATTCTCACAATATTACAAATTAATTAAAAAAAACCCAATACAAATAATTACAAATGATTATGACAATTTCTACAAAAAAATTTCTTCAACGAGTAACATCCAGCAAATTTTTATAATTTTTTCAAAAATTGAAAAAGAATTTAAAAAATGATATTACAGGAAGCTGTCATGATAACTATGCAAAATGAGTAGGCTAGAATTTTAACTTAAAAGTTTTGAGAACAAGATCTGTAAAACCAAATATTTATAACTATTTAGAGATCTTTCAATAGAATACTTCTTAACTTAGATGTAACAATTTGTTTATGGACCGTGTAAGGCAGTGTTTCCCAACGTGGGGCCAACGCCCCACTGGGGGGCAATTTGATTGTTAAGGGGGGCAATTCGAAAATTGACTGGACACGAGTTTAACCCTTTTGCTCCGGGCCATTAAAATGCAATGTTAGATTTCGGTGCCAAAATTGAAAGAAAAAAGCAAATTCTTAAATAATTGAGGCCAATAAATATTACTTGACTTAACGATTTTTTAGGCGACAAACCTGAAATGAAGTATCTGTTAACAGTCGGTCGTAAAGCATTTGTCAGTTATTATCTTTGAAAAACTAAACATCTTTGTGACATTGAGTCACCAAATCTTAATTTTTCTGTTGGGATTGTGACCTAGAAATTAGGCCGACACCCCTGAACCCTCTACTGTGACGCCTCACTGTCTGCCGACCTTCACGCCTTTGACCTTCGGCGGCCTTTTATGTCAACACATGTTTTTAGTTACTGTACGGTCGCCGTTAGTGTTTAATTATGCTAAAATTTAAGGGGTTAGTCAACTCACTTCAGTTCGCTCCTTAAGCTAGGTTCTTTTGCTTTTTAGGGAGTTTAACTTCCACTTCTGGCCTTTTATATAAATACCGCCCATTTTTTTGAGCGGGTAGCATTCGATATTTGATCCTTTCAAAACTTACGATCCTTTAACAGGGATTTTTAATTTTCACCCCCTCCTCTCTTTGAGAGACGGAGTTTATTTTTTGTTTAAATACATGGCGATTATTTTCTCCGACCCCTGTGGATGCGTGAGCTGTCCGGCTCGGCTGTGCTGAAATTCTTCTTCGCCATGGGTAAATCTTTGGAGGGCAAATTTTTGAGAAGTAAGACTCCAGCGGCATCCCACTCCCGTGTTCCATGAGTTTGGTTACATCTCGAAAGTTTGGTATGAAAATGCCAAATGTGATTTTAAGAAGCTGTCCATAGNTCCATAGTCCTCCACTAATGCCTATCCTTTTTCAATCATGTGCCAGAAATTAGTGTGCTGATATTTATGGTGTTCCTTGTGGCTGTGCTCCTTCGATGTTGTGATCTACTATTATCCAATTTAACAAACCTTCTGCTGCAATTAAAAATAAAACGAACATTTTTGTGATAACCAGAACTCATTGATTCTGTTTCTTTTTAAGAACATTATTGTTTTTCAACATTTCAGACATCTCAAAGTAAACCTGCAACAGGTATGTGGAACTCCATTACAATGACATATTGATCTCCTTTTTTTTGTGTTTTTTTTATATTTTTATCTCTAAGGGTTATTGCTTGCATCCTTAAGTACTTTTTCACTTTTGTCGTAGTCACGAGCCAGAATTTACTTGTCTTTTATTTTTTTAACTTTGTGACAAAAGTAATTAATTAGCTAAATTTATAATTTTTTTTATTTTTTAATTATAACAACAGCAAGAACCAATTTAACAATCTTATATGAGCAACTTCAAGGAACAAATGAAAATCTGTTTGATGCAAAAGCGAAGATATTTGGTTTCATTACCCTTGTTGAGTTATGTCAGAAATATATTAACAACGAAAACTTTTAACAGTTTCATTGGCTCCAAAAAGGTGAAGTAAATGATACCGCTTTACTTGTTATTGTCGATCATCTGAAAATTCTTTCGGCTGATTTACAAGAAATATTTTCTGATTTAAAGCATATTGATTTTCCAACACGGATGATGCAGTCAATGTTAGTGGATTTGTCTGATATATGTCAAATATGCAGTTTCAAGAAGAACTCGCAGAAATGCAAAATGATGAGTCACTTAAAACTTTATTTAATATAAAAGGTGTGATGGCATGGATTTGTGAGGAAGCAGAATTCAAATATCCAAATTCAACCAAATGTGCAAGAAAACTATTGTTACAGTTTCCATCTTCATATTTAGCTGAATGTGGATTTAGTTCTATAAATTATTTACTGGTAAAAAAAAGAAATCTCCTGGATGTATTAAAAAAGGGAGACTTGAGACTGAAGCTAACTAAATCGGAACATAACATCTCTGTGCAGAAGCATCAAGCGTAAGGATCTCAATAAATCAAAATATTAAATTATCATAGAAAAATCTTAAAATTATTTCGAATTTGATTATATTAAAAATTATATTAAAATTATTTCGAATTTGAATTTTAGTTTTTCATTATATGTTTTGAAAATTTACTTACTGTGTTTCGTTAACAATTTCCTAGTGATTTTTTCCTAAAACCTATCATTTAAGTTTCTTAAGAATTCAATTTTTTAATATTAAAAAGTATGTACATGATACATAGGGGGGCATACGAATTTTAGAACGACTTAGGTGGGGCATGGCACAAAAAAGTTTGGGAAACACTGGTGTAAGGCCATCACCTCCTACATCAAGAAGCCTCTTCACGGTCTTTTATAAGTAGTCCGCGCAGACTGTTTAAAAAGTGAACCAGTTGTGCGTATGAACCCCAAACCTTTTTTTAAAAGTAATTGAGAGAAATTTATCTTATATATTTGAGAATTGAATCTGTAGTGGTTGACAAGTGAATAAGGCAAACCAATAATATTCATAAATAAAATAAATTTTTAGTCATATATTTGCTACCACTTTCTTATTTTAACTATATTCTGTATTAAATGACGGTAAGTGGATATCCTTCACAGTGGTCTAGTCGGACTACCTATAAAAAACCGTGTGGAGGCTTTCAGTTATAGGAGGCGTTGGTAAGGCTATGCACAAATGCCGCTAGAGGTTAAAATTCGTAGTAAGACTTCCGGGCTACTACTTCCGATCGATTTTTAACGCATACATTTGATAAAGCGTTCCATCCATAATTTTTAATTTCGTAGTGTTTACAATGTAACACGTTCCTTCAATTTAACTTTAAAAGAAACAAAGAGTAAATGAATTAGGAACGAATGAATTAAATTAATTTTTGAATTTCTTCTGGCTCACGACCTGTTAAAAGCTATATTTTACATAAAACTTTTATGTCTGGTAAAATTTCGTAGTAAACCAAATGAGCAGAAGGGGAAGGCAATGTCAATTAGTAATTAATGGTCACTTTATACAAAATTAATGGTCACTTGCTTGCATTCAGTTGTAATACCGTAAAAACTTTATTTTTTACGTATTACAATGTGAGTTTGAATTATGTTTGCCAAACTTTTTTCTTTTCTAGAAAGAAGTAAAGGTACGATTTTGGGAAGAGAAACCGTGTAAAACATAAAATCCTGTTATGAACTATTTTTCAAAAAGAGCAAGACTGGTCACTTAACTATTTAAATCATGAAGTTTATCAATGAGAAACGAGACATTCATGATCACCCTATTTAATTAATGATATAAATATCTATTTTTTATTGGAAATAATCCCAATAGCTATAATTTAAAATTAAAGTTATGTTTTGAACAATATGTTCTCATTTACTCATTATCGTTGTTAAACGGTTGATCGAAATGATGATCAGCTCTTCAACTCCATTGTCCCTTTATTTCAATTTTCCCGTAGTTCGTTTAACTATTCAATACAGTTGTCCGTTTTTGTACCCAAGTCATAAGATAAAGGGACTTTTTGGTCAAGCATCGGAATAAACACACCTTTTTGGAACATTTTTTTTAAAACGGACTTATCTACATTTACTATTACTATTAACGTTACATATTGTATTTTTGGGAGCTTTTCTATAGTTTTTTTGATCAAGTTGACATGCAATATATCATGCTAAAAATTTATTTTTCTTATTTTTATGTTTGGCATATATGTTAATTATAACATTAGATGTGTACCATTTTTTTGATAAACTGAAATAAATGAAATAAGTATCACGAATAAAATTAATGCACATAAATTAAAACTATAAATACATTAATATTCCTAACTCAGTCGGGAAAGTCACTCGAAATGTGTTAAGTGTAGCATAATTTTCTTCTCACTGTATATTACCATGCTTTCTTGAAGTTAAATAAGAAAAGTATAGTTTAACTTATTCTCGGGCTTTTATTTTGGTTATAGAAAATAATAATAAAACTTCATGAAGGAATATCTATTTTTAATTTTTTTTATTTCTGGAATTTTTTTCATATGTACTCAGAACTCTTGTACTAAAGGAACATCATCAGAGTTATCGTCTTGCAATTCATAATCAATGCTAGTATCAGGGCGTTTTTCAGACATTTCGTATCGCAGCATATCCCAGAATAACTTATCTCCGAATTTGAGACACCTCGACGATACCATTACAGTCTTCAGACTCTTATCCATCTCTTTCAGGGGTGGAAGAGGCCCATATTTCACAAGGATGATCCGATGCAATTTCTCCTCCAATGAATTTGCAAATGCCACTCTAAATATCTCCATGCAGAACTCGTTTTCCAAGTAGTTCCTGTTTTCAAGTAGTGTATAGAAAATTCACATGATATTGTCGTTTATGAACAAGTAAAATCCAGATTTCTGTGGTTCTAATCAGCATAAAAGTAATAAAAGTTATAGATGTATTTAACAGTGAATTAGTTACAAAACCAAGGTTCTTTTTCAGGATAAGAAAGCATTGTCCTACATAAATTTATGAGTTTTACTTAAAATGCCTAAGAACCTATAGTTTCATTCCGACTCGAATAGAAAGAATTTTTTTTCAAAAATAAGATATAAATAGATATAACTAAAATATAAATAGTTATACTAAAAAAGACAATATTCTTTTCATTTCTTTTCAATTCAAATAAAAATACCAACTGTGTAATATTGCCTGATTCTCAACCTATTAATAGTCTCAATAAGAGACTTTTATACATCTGTGTGAAATAGTTGATATAAATATTTCTTTCTATTAAACGAATTGAAAAAAAAAATTTGCATAAAATTATAATTACTGTTTATTAGGAAAGATAATTACATGCAAAAAATATTTTTTATTACATATATATGATTTTTTATTAATTTATTTAATAATGTTTGAATGGTTTTTTTAATTTATTTAATAATGATTGAATGGTTTTATTAATTTATTTAATAAAATTGATGTTTAAGGTACACATTTTTTTCTTTATTTTAAAGAACATAATTTTAAATGGTGAATTACGAAATTTGAATAAAATTGGTTGGATAGCTCCTGAGAAATTGAATTTTAAACAACTCAGATATTTAAAATTTAATTTCTCGGAAACCATTCAATCGTTTTCACTCAAATTTTGTATTTTGTCATGTAAATTTACATACTTTAAAATGATGTAAAAAAACTGTATACTTACAGTTAAAAATGTCTTTGACTCTTATTTAATAAAATAATAAAAAAATAACAAACATTTACAAAAATTTATTTTTTGTATGGCATTATCCTTGGATATACAAATTTTATAACTGCGTGCAAAACGTTTTCAATTTCCATAAAAAGTTCTCAAGATATGGTAAAATACACAAAAAGTAAAATTAACATTAAGGGGTACAAACCTTGTATCACTCTCCTGAGCAAACTGTGGGTAGCATATTTCTCAGATAGTTGTTACCCCCCCCCCCATAACTTGGGGATCATAAATCTGAATTCGTTGAACAAAAGGAAGATTAATCGGAGAAAGTGTTTTGTGTGACTGATTTTGTAACTCAGAATATTGTTATCTTACTATATAATTAGCATATTTGAGGTCGAGCCATTAAGATCGAGTCCTAAAACGGGATCATCTGATCATTAGATCAAAAGCTATTCAGTGTGATCCGCTATTTTTTGACGCACTGTACAGTTAAGGACAGAACTTGTCTATCAAAAAATTATGTTTACTAAAGAACGCATCTTAATGCACAACAGTCACAAATCTACTTGGTTCTACTTGGTTCAACAAGTTCTACTTGGGAACACAAGTTCAAATTAGGAGTCTGAGGCCTCAGATGCTTCCTTTTACCATTCATTTTGAAATATTGGAGCTTTGTGGTAGATCTATAAGGTAACAGGAACACATATAGGATGAACGGTAGGGAATAAATGACATTTCATTTTAAGTTGATCGAGATGAAATTGATAAGCTTTCAGACACAAAACAATACATGAAGATTAACAATTCCTTCAGAGAAACAAATAATGAATGTATGCAAATGATGACTGCCTTGGTAATTCATTTCAAAATAAATGTTTTGTAGCGTCGCAAGTTTTTTCAGTTTGTAGTCTGTTAGATTACACCAGGAAGCCGGTGCCTATATCATTATTGGTCTTATCATGTATGTATAGAATAATACTTTTAGTTTCAGTTGTAGGTGTCCCTGATTGAGAAGATTCTGTAATTTAATTACTGCAGCATTTGCCTTATTCTTAACACGTAGGATGTGATCAGTCCATGTGCGATGTTTGTTTAGAACAAGACAAAGATAAGTGGCTTTTTTCACGGTTTGTGAGTCTCAATATACAACAATATAAAGAATGTTTTTATAAAAGGAAAGTGGTTGGATTTTTAACATTAAATGTATACATTAGATGTACCGTTCAGTTCTGTCAGATCATAATGTTACGATTATCAATGTGCATGCACATGCTTTTTAGTGCCATATATTCTATGTACCTTTAAACTGGAACATTACAGTTGTATTAAAAGGTAAATATCCTACCACTTTCCTTCATAAAAGAACCTTTCGCATAACTGAAAAAAGGCGTGTACTTTCGCTTACAGAATTTCCTGATAGACCAAATACATACCTGCCAACGTTTACGCAATTGGCGTAAAATTTTATTTCTATCTTTTAAGTGGTAGTAAAATGTATGTTTTCTATATGTTCCTTGCATTTATAAACTTAATTTATAATCTTTTTGACTACCACTATTTTTAAAAAAATTAAGCTTATATATTAATTTGGAATACTTTTATGCAGTCAGCATAAACATCTCCAAAATATAGCGTATTTTTCAGCCTAAATTTGAAATTTAAATTCCATTCCACTACCACTGGGAAAACTCATTAAAGGTTGGCAGTTATGCAAATATTATTCTCCCTCCGGTCTCAAATTAGCTGCTACATTTAAATTGCAAATTTTGTCTTAAATTAATTGATATTTTACAAACAGCCAGTGTGTCATTAGTAACATCCTATGCAGTTAAGTAGATCGACACCAGTAAAATTATACTACTAATAAATTCGCAGCTCATGATATTTACATTCAATTAAATATAGTTAAGGAAATAAAACCGAAAGAAACTGGTATACTTAGAGAGTAAAATGACTGTTCGTTTACTATTCACCACTTGTTACGTTAAATTGTTTATCTCGATATTTTTCGCATAAAATTTTGCTGAAAATAGTCAAGGCAATAAAAACGGAATGCTGTTCCAGCACTTACTTAGTGAGCAAAAAGACTGTACGTTTGCAATCCAACATTCGTCTCATCAGATTGTCTATTTCGAAATTTCCTGTTTTGATATCTCTCTGGGGTACAAATAATTTATAGAAGGGATGCTTCAGTTCCAGCACTAAAGGAAAATACAAATGAAACAATAATAAAAATTTACAATATATGACTACTTTTTAGCTTAGAAATTATATTTCATACTCTTGGGCTAGTTTCAAAGCAAAAGGAAAAATTATATAAATAAAGACTAAAACAAAATCCTTACGAAACCATTCAAGCTATCAGTTGGCAGTTATGCTGAGACAAGCTACAATTTTTAAACAGAAATAAGTATTGTGAGTACTCATTTATTAGAGTACTCACTCAGTTATTATGAGTATTCATAAATAACTGCCGATGTTTAGCTCATATGTAAAACTTGTAAATAGTAGTGAAGCTAGAATAAGATTACGTATCTGTTATCTTTTGTTCCTCACATAGATAATTTTTCTCAAATGTCAATTGAATTACAATCAAGGGGAAAAAGTTTTCGTTTAGCCAGAATGTGAACACATCATCTTATAGTTAACATGTCTGTGAATATACTATGCTTAATTTTGATGTAACGGTGGTAAATATCACATGAAATAAAAATTTAATGCTATAAAAATTAATCCTTTTGGTGCGGATGATTCATAAGAGCAGTCGTGCAAAATCAGGATGGATTAATAATAATAATCGTTAGCTTAAATGAGGGCATGGCTAATTTGGCAGAATTATATTACTTTCACTTTAATCAATGTTAACTCAGTCACATATCTAATTAATATCATCATCATGATTATCACCAAACTCTATCTTTTACTTCTAAATTATTAGTCCGATCGTCTCCATATTGATCCTAAATTCTGTCCGAGAAAATACATTGGAAAATAGGCCTCACTTGTTTCTTAGAAAAAAATTCCTTTCTCCCCCTAAATTATCCCTTTTTTTCTTCTCTAAAAAAGGGGAAACGTGCCGAAAAAAATAGGAAAGTTTTTAAGTATCATATTTATAACAACATAAGGAAGCTTTTTGTCAAAACATAACTTGTTTATCAGTTATTCCGAAGAAACACCATTTTTGTTTGCTATAATTACTGGATTATATTGAATTTGCAAGCATTATATATTGCCCTAAGGCAGGGGTGGTGAACCTTTATACACCAACGTACCATTTTCTCTAAAAAATTGCTTAATGAGGTCATAGACGTGCCGTCAAATAATTTTGACTTCGTGATTATTTTGAAAATAATATTAAATACTATCAACTCAAAACTCTTTACTTACAATGAAAAAAATTCTATTTTGCAATATCTCAGTTATACGCGTAATTCAACTTTCAAGTAACATTAGTGTGACTTCTGTTGTTGCAGATTAGATGACAAATAACTTATATTAGGTTGTAAGATCTTAGTTTAAGCAGGACTGTTAATTTTTTTTTTGCTAGTTATTTATTGTTAGCTTGTTTTTTTATGGTTAATAATTGTTTTTTAGCATTAATTTTTTTTTAAATATTGTTTATTTTTTTGTGAATTTTAATTTAATTGTTACATATGCTTCATAGTGTAACGACAATTGTGCCCAAAATATTGTGTCGCGTGCCATAAATGGCACGCGTGCCATTGGTTCGCCATCCCTGCCCTAAGGTTTTATGACCACATTGTATATAATTACACATCATAATTTAACGTTCATTTGTCATCAAGATTTTCTTTTACTTTATTTGCATTCTCATCACACGTGTGGGCATCTACAGGGATGCCAACAGCTCCGCTTTCAGCAATTCTTTTAAAAACTTTTTTGCTAATTAAAAGTAGTAAGACTTTTAGAGTAAGTATAATTAAGCTCACATTTTAAAAGATCTACCACGAGATAACTGCTTTTTTTGCTTTTATTTAACTCAAATTGGGTACCTAGGCCGCGCAGTGAATAAGACATTTACTTGTTTTTGTGACATTGTGGTAACACTTACAAGAATATAAACCTGATTTAAAGTATATACTGACGTGAACGGTGTATTACATAAATTGCACGAGATTATTGCAAATAAATTTCATTTTATATCATATTTTGAATTTTCGATAAGTAGTGGTGGAAAAATTACTTAAAATGAAAAAGAGCTACTTAAAATCCGGCTAAGTTAACGAGTTAAATGTGTCATGGAAAGACTTATATTTGCATATTTTTTTACTACCAAACTATTATGAATTTCTTTCCTTTAAGAAAATGTAAAACAAAAATAAATGTTTTAAAACATGTAGAAATTTTTTAACTTGCCTGGTAGAAAGTGTTTTCGAGCCTCTGAGGCGTCTTCATCGGACAAAGAAATATAAGCATCGAACAGTTTTCCAACATGTCTTTCGCTTCTTTTTTTCAAACATCTCAATCCTCTTGAATAGAGCCACACTCTTATATGATATCGATATCGGAAACACAACAAAATAAAGGTCACTGTCATTATTAGAATCACTGGAATCAGGGGAAGGTCGATAAAGGTGGTTAGTAATTTTTTTTAAAAAAGAAGATAAATCTATGATCAAAACATATACAACTACATTTTTTAATGCCATACATGGAAAGCAAATGAGCTGGCTTTGTTTTAAAAACTTATAAAGCATCTGTAGAAGCCTGACGCTAGTAATGGTAGGTATATAGCAATTAAACATATTCAAATTTCATTCACTCACTCTTAGAAAACCCCACACGATTTATTATGGATACTATGATTATATACAAATATACGAAAGCGGTATTTAATCCAAAATCTAATAAAATAAGAAAGTGGTAGCAAATATATGTATAAATGTTTTTTTAATTTATGAATATGATTAGTTTGCCTGAATTGCTTGTTAAATATCACAGATTCAATTCTCCTAGTCCCAGTGTTTTGATCTTATTGGGCACCTGGGCCGCGGAGCGGCCCCTATCCCATTCATCTGGAATTTTAGAACAGTTTTGGTTGAGCAATGAGGTAAGCAGGCAATGGAGTTGCTTTTATGAATGTTTCAAGCTCTTTGCTTGAATAACTAAAAAGGAATCAAAAATAAATTGAGCAGCTTGCTCTAAACTGTGTTTGTTTGATTTTGGAGTTGTTCAGAATTGTATCAGCATGAGTAAACGTTATTTTCAGAAGGGTTGATGAAATTATTTGTTTTGATAGTTATGATATGAGGCGTCGGAGGTGAAATGTGCAGCTATTGGTCTGTAGTTTTTATCTTTGATATGATTTTCAAATTTAAAGATTTCTTCAAATTTAAAGATTTCTCAAATTTAAAGATTTCGATTCAATTCTCAAATATATTCAATTTAATATAAATTTCTCTGATTTACTTTTAAAATGGTATCTAGTCTTGTGTGCACAAATTTTTCACTTTTTAAATAGTCTGCTCACACTACTTATTAAAAAAAAACGTGTAGTGCAGGGGCGTCAAACTCGGCCTATAGGCTCCTCCCACTTTTTCACACAATACTAATCGAAACAGATCAAAATCAACAAATCTTCTCAGTTACCAATATTTGTGACCTTCCGGTGAAAATTGAAAGGTTCCGCTGCGGGAGAAGCCCAATTCAATGCTACAACTGCCAAAATTACGGTCACACTCAGCGAATTTGCAACTCACAACCATATGTGTTAAATGTGCCGCAGACCATCGTTCCTTTGAGTGCCACAAAGACATAAATACACCACCCAAGTGCTGCAACTGTCTGGAGGCACGCACTGCCAACTACACGGGATGCAGCATCCGTCCCCCCAGGAGAGGCCCTCGTGCAACTCCAGCTACAATTCCATCTACAACGACAGGTCAAGCCCATAGACTGGTTTCAATCATCAAAGAACTAAAAGAACTTTTAAAAAACGGAGAAGTTTTACAACTGCTGCAAACAATCATGCGTGAGTTCACTTCTGAATAATGTCACTTTTGGACTAAACCTGAACTCTTTTTTTGAACTTTAGTTAGTATCTCTATTACTATACAAATTAATATTTTTGAATGCTGATCACACTAGATGGCGCCACTAAGG
>NC_092212.1:16034045-16037813 GCF_043381705.1 Parasteatoda tepidariorum
TGCATACCTGCCAACTCTTCCGGATTTTCCGGAAGATTTTATTTTCATATTTAAAGTGGTAGTAATTATATACTATTTTTTTCTTTTATAATCTTAATTTTTAAATGATTTTGATCACCACTATTCTTACAAAAATTAAGCACATATATTGATATGCGTTACTACCCTGGTTGTCAACTTAAGTTTGCTCATATACAACGTATTTGTTTGCTTAAAATTAAAGTTTTATTTCCATTTTAATACCACTGGGGTAAAATGATAATGGAAGGGATTAAAAGTTGGCAGGTATGGGTATATAGCAATTAAACATATTCAAATTTCATTCACTCACACTTAGAAAACCCCACACAAATTCTTATGGATACTATGAATATATACGAATTTACGAAAGCGGTATTTAATCGAAAATCTAATAAAAATAAGAAAGTGGTAGCAAATATATGTATAAATGTTTTTTTAATTCATGAATATGATTAGTTTGCCTGAATTACTTGTTAACCATCACAGATTCAGTTCTCAAATATATTCAATTTAATATAAATTTCTCTGATTTACTTTTAAAATGGTATCTAGTTTTGTGTGCACAAATTTTTCACTTTTTAAATAGTCTGCTCACACTACTTATTTAAAAAAAACGTGTAGTGCAGGGGTGTCAAACTCGTGGCCAGAGGGCGGCATGCAGCCCGAGTAGAACATTTTACACGGCATTTTACACTTTCTTTCGATACAGGTAAAATGGCAGGCCGCCACCCAATCACAGTTTGAGAAGTAAAGCGTGGGGTATTTTAGCTCATCAATTAAATTCTGAGACAAAGTTATGCCAATACAATTCTGCAATCAACAGTTTCTGAGAGGTAATTAAATTGCATACAGTAGCCTGCTATAGATATTTTTGATAGGTATCTTTGCTTTTGTGTTATTAACCCTTTGACGGTTATGAGCGAGTTCGGCTCGCAATCGAATCGTGCTTCACAATGCACGCAAACGAGTTCGAGCAAGATTTCGACCGTAATGGTTAGTAACGAGCACTACTCGCGTAGTGAAATTTTTCCCCAATGCGCGCTGACGAGCTGAGCTCGTTCGCCATTATTATTCCGCATTGACTATGTTAAAAACTAATTCTACTCGCGAAACGTAGTTAGTTTTATTGCCTACAGATGGCAGTACGGCTTCCATGAATTTCTTTTCATAATGAAGGGGGTATTTATTTTTTTAACTTGTTCTTTTTATGCGTATTTTGGCGCGTTTTTAGGGTGTTTGTAAAGTAAACTGGCTGAAAAGCAAGAGTTAGATATTGATGATTGTGATTGTGATACAAAAAGCTTATCTAGTTTTGAGTCTGATGAACACTTTGTTCAAAGTATATAGGTAATTACTGTATTTAAATGTTTCATAAAGTTTTACATTAGTTGTACTTATTTAGTCCTTTCAATTTAATATTTGTCTTTATATTTATAATTGATTATAATCATTTATACTTTACTATTAATAATTATCATTTATTATTTTAAAGTACGTAAAAACTGTTATTTATGTACTACAAATAATTTAAGAAATTTTTAAAACGCGTGAGGCGAGTTATCTACGGCATCGCCAGAGATGCCAACTTGCTCCGCTTTGTAGAATAGTATTTTCCAGTGGACAAGAAATTCAAGTTACTTTCAGTTTAGTATTTTTCCTTTTAAGTAATTTTTTCACCACTAAATATCAAAAATTATGAGTATCATATGAAATGCAACAATCTTGAAGCTTCGTTGCTACGATTAGAAAGTCATGGAGGTATTCGAGTGATGCTATGATGTGATGTCGTGGAGAAACAATTTGTGCTTTTAGGAGGTCGTAGAACTTTCGGATTTTCATTGGTGTCTTTTGAGTGAGTAATACCTATTTCATACTCTTGCAATCATGTATGTTTTTCTAATTCTGAATTAACTTAAGAGTATAAGTAGATGCAAGTTAAGTTAAACGATTCTGCCCGATATGGTAGCTTTAATTTACGTTAACATCACTGCTGAAGTTAATATTTGCAATCGTGCAACAATGGCTACGTATCACCACCACGCACGTGGCGGAAAGCGGCTGACCGAAAGACCTACACGTGGTTTAACGTCGGATGAGGAATGCTCGGATTTTGAAACCAAAATGGCTAAAGAGTTAGCAGACGTGAGAAGGAGAAATGAAGAAGATGAAAGGAAAAATAAAGAACTACTTGAGAAACGAAATAATTTGGAGCAGTCTCTCATGCCCGTGCCAAATAGGCCCGAAATACCGACTACATCAGCGGAAGTCACTGACATGAAAATTCATAAAAGCCGCCAAATTTTGAAACAGACTGGGAATGCATCGTCCATCGATTCAGGAAACTCATCCAAAAATAACACAAAACCCCCTCCCAAAAAACGAAAAAAGAAAAAGCAAAACAACTTGGAGAAATCGAAAATTTCTCCATGTCTACAAATAGCAGCCCTCCATCACTACTAGATGTCGCCACTTCCTTACAACTATCTAAAACCAATGTAGATCCTGACTTAGCCCAACCCAAGGAGGATTACAATGCAACTGCAGCTCCACCCACAACTTTAGAAACATAACTACCAATCAAGAATATTAAAGTTCTAGTCCGTGGACTTCCAGCTGGCACCAATACAGATCATTACATTGGCACCAATACATTGGCCAAGACAGGCATTAAAACCCAAAAAGTAATACAGTTCAGGAGAAAAGAGGGCGAGGCCTATATGCTCCTCCCCCTTTTTCACACAATACTAATCGAAGCAGATCAAAATCAACAAATCTTCTCAGTTACCAATATTTGTGACCGATATCGGTGAAAATTGAAAGGTTCCGCTGCGGGAGAAGCCCAATCCAATGCTACAACTGCCAAAATTACGGTCACACGCAGCGAATTTGCAACTCACAACCATATGTCTTAAATGTGCCGCAGACCATCGTTCTTTTGAGTGCCACAAAGACATAAATACACCACCCAAGTGCTGCAACTGTCTGGAGGCACACACTGCCAACTACACGGGATGCAGCATCCGTCCCCTCAGGAGAGGCCCTCGTGCAACTCCAGCTACAATTCCATCTGCAACGACAGGTCAAGCCCATAGACTGGTTTCAATCATCAAAAAACTAAAGGAACTTTTAAAAAACAGAGAAGTTTTACAACTGCTGCTAACAATCATGCGTGAGGCCACTTCTAAATAATGTCACTTTTGGACTAAACATGAACTCTTTTTTTGAACTTTAGTTAGTATCTCTATTACTATACAAATTAATATTTTTGAATGCTGATCGCACTAGATGACGCCACTAAGGCTTAGCGAAATTTATGTAGAATCTTCATGATTTTGAATCCCGATTTTCTGTCTACATGCTATCATCAATTTTTAATGCTCAATTCCAAATTTCTACTGCAATTAATGTAAATATCACAGATTAAGCATGTTTTTGAATCACGATTTTGTGTATATATGCTATCATCAATTTTTAATGCTCAATTTCAAATTTCTACTGCAATTACTGTAAATATCACTGATTAAGCTTGTATTTCATGTATATCCATCTAATCATGGCTGTATTCATTTTTCAATGGCAATTAATGCAAATCTCCGATCAAGTTTGTACATACTTCTAACCATGGTTACTTTATTATAATGTTACCACATTGTTACATAATTCAAAATGTTTTATTCACTGTATATAATTTTCATGATGAATGGGGTAGGGGCCGCTGCGCGGCCTAGGCACCCAGTTTTGTTTAAA
>NC_092212.1:16038425-16103198 GCF_043381705.1 Parasteatoda tepidariorum
ATGTGTTATTTATTAGAATCGAGAAAATTATATGCCTCACAGAGTTGTCAGGTCACAGAGTGTCCCGCAATATTTATTGCAAAAGTTATAGTTGTAGTATGAAAACATCAATTAAGTAAGCACATTTTTTCTGTCAGTTTATAATATAACATTGCAATTATCACAGCTTTTAAACAACGCGATAGATAAAATCATTTTTTAAATAAAATTCTTAAGATCAGTATATTACATTAAAATTAGAGTTTCAATTTCGCAACTAAAAGAAAATAATGAACTACCTGGTCACAAATTCTTAATTAGCCTTCATTATGTGCAAATTTGGTAATTGATTTCGGTTTAGTATACGGAACTTTGATAATTTTTTTTCTTCTTGAAAATGTTACGAAGTCAAATTTATTTTAATTTTTCTCTTGTTATTAGACACATTCATCTACATTATGGTACACTTAGGGTAAACTAATCAGTGAAGGAACACTTAAGCTCAGTTTTCCTTTAAAAAAATCATCAAAATTAAAAAAATTGTAATTTTAGCTAAATGGCAGTGCCAATATATTTGTTATTAAATGCAAATTATGTAAAAAAAAATTAGATATCTTGCTTAATATTGTTTTAATGGTTCAAATAATAAGTAGTAAGATAGCCAAGTGAAGGAACAGTTCTTACCAGTGAATAAATTTTCCAGTGAATGAACACTTAATTTTGGGCATTTTTTATGCTCTTTAGGAATTCATAGGCCATAAAAATACTTAACAGGATTTTTCTTGGAATTATAACATATAACCACAGTTAACGTGGAAAATTTTACTTTTTTTGCAGCCATGAAATGGAAAGTAAAATGGGGTTGAATACAAAATAAAAAAAAAATTTAATTTCCTTTCTCTCAGTTTAATAGTCGATACTAAATCATTAATGTTTATCATTATGAAATCCGATCATGTTTTATTATTATTATTTTAACGCGTTTTTGTTTAATCCCCCCCCCCCCCTATTTTTTGAAGCATTTTTAATTCTGAGTAATTTTTTTCTCTTCATCATACTTTCTTGCTTTAACTTTTTTTCCAGCTCTTTCAATCTCTTTAAATTTTCGTCCTTTTTCTGAAGTTAATGCAAAAGGTAATTTATTTCTTTTTCTTTTAATTTGATCGTCCTCTTTTTTCCAATATTTGGCCAATGTAAATGTATCTTCGAAATTTCTTCTGATTTTCCAGTACCATTTCTAGAATTTCTCACTGGATAATTGATGGGAAAAATGTGTTTCGAAGTTTGAGGAAAATCCATGTCTCATTGACTTATATCTAGTGGTTTTCAGCAGTACTAACCATTTTCTGACTTTAATTACTAACGGAACGAATTGTTTTTGCAGCTAACAATGCCTCAAGAGGACTTATTTCCAAATCAGTTTTCAAGATACATTCATTATCAATGTTAGTTGTTTCAGCTTCAGTGTCAAAGTTTGACTTTACCAAATGTTCTTTTTGTAATAAATTCTTCCATATTGAGAAAAGCACTGACTATTGGATATTTGGGAGATTAGACTCTTCTGTCAATGTTCCTTTAAAAATTTGTAATATATCTTGTGAGATTTCATTCTCAAGCTTCTAAAGAAATAGTACATCGTTACTCGAAGTTCTCGTTTATCGAAGTATGTGTTATGGTAATAATCTTTCTTGCTCATTAACTTTTTGCGTCTTTCTTGCATGACTTTGCTAAAGGCATCGCTTTCAACACCAAATGGAAAAATACCACATTTTATAAAAGCATTTTAACTTCATCAGTTGATGCCTCAAAAGCCTATTAAAAATAGGTGTAAATTACCACTACATATTGTTTTACGATTCTTTTGTTTTCAAGATCTAACGGAAGTTTCAATTAAGCTTTCGAAGCTCGAAGTACGCCTACATCACAAGGCTTGAATACACTATTTGAATTAGATAGAAAGCTAAACCAGAGAAGTTGTTTTGATAAATAAAACTTGCTCAGTTTCAAATTGATATGAGATTTATGCCCTTCCAGAAGAAGCAAAATAAGGAATTTGATAGAATTTTCTATTAGCCAATGGGTAGAAAGAAGCATTTGTAATATATTCGTAGAATGTTGCTGTGGTCATCGATTCACTTCATGAATCACTTTTTCCAAAGAAATATATAGCAGGAACTGATTCTGTAATGCCTCGAGGATTTCTTTACTAAGGAAAAACTACTAATGGAGGTACTTTTTTCCCACTAGCTGAAATGTTGCCCAAAACTGTTGTTCTTTCTTTTTCATTCCTAAGAATTATAGAATATAAATCCTTATAACTTTTTAGGGCCAAAGATCTTTCCGTTTAAGATCAGTATTCAATTCATGCTTCGTTCGCATTGCAGATGCGATCACATTCTAAGAAGATGCCGCCGCTACTTCCCTCCTTAAGATTCCTCTAAAACTCTTTAAATTACTCTTGAATATTATTCTCTGAAAGGCAAGTTTTGCCTTTTGAAATTATCTTCGCATAGCACTGAGTTATCAGTGGATGCCGACTTTAAAAAAGCTTCACGCATTTTTCACCTGGATGGCTGTCTTTAAATGGATTTTTCCTACCAGTTCCCGTCAGGACGTTAAAGACCGCATTAGGATAATTATTGGCACGAAAGCCAGCAAAAAAATTTTCTATTTAAGTTTTTATTATTATATTTATGTAGTTTTCGATTAATAAACATAGTTTATTAAGCTGTTGAACGTATGATGAAGCTAACCACTACATTTATAAAGATAAATTATAAATAAATTATGATTATAATTCTTTCCATAAATATGGCAATTAAATAAGCATTTTGAAATGAAAATATTTTAAAAATTATTCATAAAACGTTTTACAGAATTTTGGGTGTCCGCTATATCGCAGAACTACTAATTATCTTAGAGCCATGTGAAATCATATTTCATACCTACTGTTCATTCACTGGGATATCTATTCCCGATGAAGGAACATGCCGATTCCTTTACTGGTTAGAAGTTTGTTGTTAATAAGAAGTTGGCTACCCATGCATTTTATGTTTCTTTCTCCAATACCTCTAGAATTAGACACTCCACTTCGATAACAATAGTAAAAGGTGGTTTTAGAACTACCATTCTCTTTAGATCCAGAATTCTCGACATACATTACATGATTTTCATGCTCAATATTTTCTTTCTAAGATGAAAATGAGTGTAACGAAGAAAATTTAAAAATTTCCTTCTGGATTTTAATATCATGTGTCTGTTCAACATGAAAATCCAATTTCGCTTTAGACGGAAATGTTTTATTACAAACAGCACATTTGATGCCGGATCGTGATCCGAACAGCATACTTTCCAAACTTTTATCCGGATGCTTCAGACGTATATGTTTATACAAATTGAATATATCTTTTCACATTTAACACATTTATGTTGAACATCATCCATTATAAACTGCAGCACGCAAATAACCAAATTAAAACTAACAACAACAAAAAAACTAATTTTAAAGTAAAAAAAAAATTATGACAAAAGCGAAACAGATAAACAATAATAAAAACAGAAACATAACGAAAAAATTCAACAAATAAGATATTTTATACGATTTCAAAAATGAGAGCAAATGTCGCAAAAAATAAACACAAACAAATGCGAACGGTGACGGCAAACCTTTGAAATTTAGCCAATACGCCAAGGAAGCGAATGAAAAAATCCCCAATATTTTCAGTGTAATTTCCCTTTTTCCTTATTTTTTCTCTTCCGACGAAACTCGAAGTTTTTAACATTATGGAATCGTCCGCCTCTAGTCGCTTGTGCGTTGGACCGACTGCTGACTTTGATCTAACTAGGGCCTGGTTTATTAGGGCAGGTTGGCGTCAGTGGGACGTCAACGTCCCGCTGACGCTCAGATAAGGCACTTGTCTTAAGAAACCAGGCCTTAAGATATTTTATACGATTTCAAAAATGAGAGCAAATGTCGCGAAAAATAAACGTAAACAAAAGCGAACGGTGGCGGCAAACCATTGAAATTTAGTCAATACGCCAAGAAAGCGAATGAAAAAATACCCAATATTCTCAGTGTAATTTCCCTCTGTCCCTATTTTTACTCTTCCGACGAAACATTATGGAATCGTCCGCCCCCTAGTCGCTTGTGCGTTGGACCGACTGCTCACGCTGAGCTAACTAGGGCCTGGTTTGTTAGGACAGGTTGGCGTCAGCGGTACGTCAACGTCCCGCTAACGCTCAGATAAGGCGCTTGTCTTAAGAAACCAGGCCTTAAGTAAAAACGTTTGAAATCTTAGTTTTGCAAAATATTTATGAATTGTTCCTTCACTGGTTGCTTTACCCTATTTATATATACATTTTTTTTTGTGAGCAACGATGCTGTTTTGAGATAATCTAAATAAAAATATGTAGAATTTGAAATTTTTGAATGCTTCAATGGTTATATTTATTAAAAGCGTCATTTATCCAGTAAAGTGCTGAGTACCAGTGTTGTCTAAACAGTGAACTTTAATATTTAGCAAAAAAAATATTTATTAGGGTGTTGTTGTTTAACCAAGATTTTCAGGGCAGAAAACGCTCAAAACTGAATGTTTCACTTACTTTGGCAGACCATAATTCTGAAAAGTAAAAATGTCCCATGGAAACGAGTGCATGTCCATAACTAGGCATCGGTATATTAATAATATAGCATAACGAAGCTTTAGAGGTGTAGCTGCTTTCCTAATATAAACCCCTTAAACCTTACTTATATTTCACCTTTAAGGAAATAACTTTGAGCGATGCAATCATTTTCTGTAACAATGCAAATTAAAATTACAAGTATAACCGATTATTGTTATCGACACAAATTTGGTCATTTGACATTTATTGCTAGAAAGTGTTTACATGATCTTTCTTCTCATTACTTAAAATTAATGATTTAAAAAAACTTATGTAGTAGTTTAAGAAAAGGGAACAATTCTATTAATAAAGAAATTTACCCTTAAAAAACATGTTAGCATATATGCATTAAATATGAACATATTTGGAAGAATTTCGCAAATCTACACTATCACTCCGGCTTTATGTGTTCAGGCAACTAACCTTTTATTGCGTGTTTTTTAATTTCTAAGTTTTGGAGCATTTTAATAAGATTGATTTAGCAATTGATTGGTAATGGTTTAAGTTATAACTTACCGTAGAATTGTGTGCTATGATCCACTTTCTAAACGGTAGAGTATTACAATCACACAGCCACGGGTTTCGAGATAAAGTGAAGGTCTTGACATTAGACGGTGGAATGTTGAAGAATCTTGTAATATTGTTTTCTGCCAGTAAAAGAACCTCTATGTTGTTTGGAAGATTGAAATCCAATCGTGAGATAAAGTTTCGTTCCAAATTCAAAATACGTAGCTTGGACGTCGAAGGAAGGTTGATCGCGATTGGATTATACAACAAGTTTTCTTGAAGATTTAGTTCAACAGTTAATTCTGGAAATCTAGTTGGTATCTTAGAAAAAATATTAAGATATGCTATTACTTAAAAAGATATTAGAATAGAAATTTTTATAAAAAAAAATATCTACACTGCACAAAAAAAAAGGAAGCTGTTGCCGACAATAACTTTCGATCTGATGGTCAGATTTTCACGTATTCGAAGTCAACCTCAATGGTTCGAAGATAAATTCTTAAATAAGCTAAATTATTAAAGTAGACGATTAATTATGTTACAAATTAAACGTGCATAATGTGTTTTCGAATGAACATACAATTTTTAAATCGGATTCGAACTCTTCACCTTAAAATTCAGGGAGGCTACCCCGATTTGGAAAATATTGTCCCGATAGTTCGGTGAGTAGTGTGGATGATAGTTTGGATCTCTAGATATTAATTTCAACTTGTTGTTGAAACGGTTTATTATACATAAGTAGCACTCTTTGTTACTCGTTAATTACTCTTTAGACATTCCAATATCGTTCCTAACAATGAAGTAGAAATTCTTGTGTATTTGCTTCCTTCAATAGTTAACCTTAAATTACTAACCCTAAATTATGACAATCGATTTGTGCAAACGATACTTTCAATAACGAATTCATATACAGAATTAATAGCACATTTAATCACAGCATATTTATAGTTAAGCCCGTGGATCATAAAAATTGAGTCTTAATTCCGGGAAATCCGATCAATAAATCGAAAACTATTAAAGGTGTTAGCTTTTTTTTTGTGCGCATTGTAGATTGAGCTTCATAAATTTAAGACATTCCATAAAAGAGTTACAGTTTAGTCTATTAGAACTAAATCGGCAAAAATATAAAATTGGTTTGAAACTTTTATGCAAGCATAAAATTTTTTAAATTTTGGAGCAAAAAAAAAAAAAGGAAAAGAATAAAACTAAAAACAACGTAAAATAAAATACCGGAATAGACCTAATAGCACCAAAACTACAGTTCTGGTTCTTTAAATAAAAACTTTTTTTCAGTGTCTAAACACTAAATGACAGTAGAAAAGTAAAGTAAGAAATTCTTTAGTATCCAACTATTTTGAGCATTCCTCTAAACGATTTTTTTTATTTTAATAAATATTATGATATTCAAAAAGTAATTAAACCTGAGAGATTATAAAAAGTAATAATAAATACCTTTGTCAATCTTTTTGATGCGCAATTCACATTTGCGTATCCCTCGTCTCTGAAAGCATCGCACGAACAGTCACAATACAATGGGCAGTCCTCTTTTGGCCAAGATAAATCTTCTTTAGTCAATTGGCTCAGCTGTTTTGATTTGAACCTGATTGGCAAAGAACAGGAAAAATCAAAATTTGATGTATTTAATGTTGTGTTTGCCATCCAATCTCTGAGCCACAAAAGACGACAATCACACACCCAATAATTTCCTATAAAATAAAAAGAATGTGAATATATTAAATTTTTAAATTTGGAAGAGTTTAGTTGATATTGCCAATTTCATTTCTTATAAATATTGAACTGTAAAATTTTTTTTGATGAATACATTAAAAATATCAGATACTTTTCTCAGTGATGTAACGTGAGCCATAAATATGATAATAAATTCCTCATTCAATTATGTTGATGAGCAATTTATTCTCATATATGTAAGAAAAGTACCTTTTCGGTAATCAACGTTCTGTGCGTAAATAACAATCTGATCAAATTAAATAACTTTTTATCTAATATGAGGAACTTCACGTTCTAGGACTCAATCTTAATGGTTCGAAGGGATAATCTCAAATATGCTAATTCATTAGTGTAGANACAATGCAAATTAAAATTACAAGTATAACCGATTATTGTTATCGACACAAATTTGGTCATTTGACATTTATTGCTAGAAAGTGTTTACATGATCTTTCTTCTCATTACTTAAAATTAATGATTTAAAAAAACTTATGTAGTAGTTTAAGAAAAAGGAACAATTCTATTAACAAAGAAATTTGCCCTTAAAAAGCATGATAGCATATATGCATTAAATATGAACATGTTTGGAAGAATTTCACAAATCTACACTATCACTCCGGCTTTATGTGTTCAGGCAACTAATCTTTTATTGCGTGTTTTTTAATTTCTAAGTTTTGGAGCATTTAAATAAGATTGATTTAGCAATTGATTGGTAATGGTTTAAGTTATAACTTACCTCAGAATTGTGTGCTATGATCCACTTTCTAAACGGTAGAGTATTACAATCACACTGCCACGGGTTTCGAGATAAAGTGAAGGTCTTGACATTAGACGGCGGAATGTTGAAGAATCTTGTAATATTGTTTTCTGCCAGTAAAAGAACCTCTATGTTGTTCGGAAGATTGAAATCCAATCGTGAGATAAAGTTTCGTTCCAAATTCAAAATACGTAGCTTGGACGTCGAAGGAAGGTTGATCTCGACTGGATTAGACAACAAGTTTTCTTGAAGATTTAGTTCAATAGTTAATTCTGGAAATCCAGTTGGTATCTTAAAAAAAATATCAAAATACGCTATTGCTTAAAAAAAATATATTACAATAGAAATTTTTATAAAAAAATATCTGCACTGCACAAAAAAAAGAAAACTGTAGCGCATAATAACTTTCGATTTAATGGTCAGATTTTCACGTATTCGGAGTCAACCTTAATGGTTCTAAGATCTATTCTTGAATATGCTAAATTATTAGAGTAGACGATATATAATGTTACGAATAAAACGTGAATAACGTATTTTTGAATAAACATAAAATTTTTAAGGCGGATTCGGACTCTTCACCTTCAAATTGTGGGAGGCTGCCCCGATTTGCAAAATATAGCCCCGATTGTTCGGTGAGAAGTGTGGGTGACAGTTTGAACCGCTTAATATTAATTTCAACTTGCTATTAAAACGGTTTATAATAAAAAGCACACTTTTTTACTCATTAATTACTCTTTTGACCCTGCAATATCGTTGCTAACAATGAAATAGAAATTCTTGTGTATTTGCATCCTTCAATAGTTAACCATAAATTACTAGCCCTAAATTATGACAACCGATTTGTGCAAACGATACTTTCAATAACGAATTCATATACAGAATTAATAGCACATTTAATCACAGCATATTTATAGTTAAGCCTGCGGATCATAAAATGTGAGTCTTAATTCCGGGAAATCCGATCATTAAATCGAAAACTATTAAAGTTGTTAGCTTTTTTTTGTGCGCATTGTAGATTGAGCTTTATAAATTTAAGACATTCCATAAAAGAGTTACAGTTTAGTCTATTTGAACTAAATCGGCAAAAATATAAAATTGGTTTGTAACTTTTATGCAAGCATAACATTTTTTAAATGTTGGAGCAAAAAAAAAAAAAAAAANAAAAAAAAGGAAAAGAATAAAACTAAAAACAACGTAAAATAAAATACCGGAATAGACCTAATAGCACCAAAACTACAATTCTGGTTCTTTAAATAAAAACCTTTTTTCAGTGTCTAAACACTAAATGACAGTAGAAAAGTAAAGTAAGAAACTCTTTAGTATCCAACTATTTTGAGCTTTCCTCTAAACGATTTTTTTTATTTTAATAAATATTATGATATTCAAAAAGTAATGAAACCAGAGAGATTATAAAAAGTAATAATAAATACCTTTGTCAATCTTTTTGATGCGCAATTCACATTTGCGTATCCCTCGTCTCTGTAGGCAACGCACGAACAGTCACAATACAATGGGCAGTCCTCTTTTGGCCAAGATAAATCTTCTTTAGTCAATTGGCTCAGCTGTTTTGATTTGAACCTGATTGGCAAAGAACAAGAAAAATCAAAATTTGATGTATTTAATGTTGTGTTTGCCATCCAATCTCTGAGCCACAAAAGACGACAATCACACACCCAATAATTTCCTATAAAATAAAAAGAATGTGAATATATTAAATTTTTAAATTAGGAAGAGTTTAGTTGATATTGCCAATTTCATTTCTTATAAATATTGAACTGTAAAATTTTTTTTGATGAATACATTAAAAATATCAGATACTTTTCTCAGTGATGTAACGTGAGCCATAAATATGATAATAAATTCCTCATTCAATTATGTTGATGAGCAATTTATTCTCATATATGTAAGAAAAGTACCTTTTCGGTAATCAACGTTCTGTGCGTAAATAACAATCTGACCAAATTAAATAACTTTTTATCTAATATGAGGAACTTCACGTTCTAGGACTCAATCATAATGGTTCGAAGGGAAAATCTCAAATATGCTGATTCATTAGTGTAGAATCAAATATGCTAATTAATAAGTGTTAATTAGTTACGAAATCAGAATAAAAAAACTTGCTTTTTCTGATTAAACATACCATTCCTTCGATGGATCCAGATCTCTGATCATCGAAATGTGGGGAATAGCCTCAATTTGGGAAATATGCTCCCTATAGTTTGTTTGTTTGGACCCCTTAATGTTAATTTTTCTTTTTTCGTATTTTCCCAAATCTCGAAAACTTTTTAAGCGAATTGAAAAACCTTTTAACAGAATTAAAAATGTTGTTTTTTCCAATGAAAATTCCAGGCAAATAGAACTATAGTAAATATTTCATATTTCTTATTATTTTATTTATTAAATTAAAAAAAAGTTGATTTGTAAGGTATACAGCTTTTTACATCATTTTAAAGAAAGTGGATCTAGATGCCAAAATATAAAATTTGAGCGAAATCGGTCGAATAGTTCCTGAGATATAGAATTTTAAAAAACTCAGATAATTAATAATTAAAGAATCCAAATTTTCAACAGCCACTTGTGATATTTGTCACTATTTTTTACTTAGACTATCACCACCTGGTTAACGCAATCCTTGCTACAACTGTGAAGATAATTTCATTTTCTGATATTCCGATTCAAATTGATGGAGATTAAATGTACTTATCAAATGTAAATATTTCTTGAATCTCTAAAACACCAGGGAACGATTCTCTTTTCAAAGTTTGCAGTCTATTACAGGACAGTTTTTGTAACCTACACTTCATTTTAATTATAACTTTATTGGCGCTGTAATCGCGTTCAGTGGCTTAGCAGTTATACATATTCGAATTGAATGTAAGTCATGACGCGGAAAATTAACTTTGAATTAAATATTGACGTTCGATGACCAAATATGCATTCGTTGCGGTTGAGAAAATTCTTTTCGAATTTTCCGATGCTAATCGAGAGAGAAAAAAATATGCTTATCTGTTGTAATTATTTCTTGAATCGTTAAAGCTCTAGGAAACTATTCTCTAGACAAAGTTGATAGTCTGTCAAGAGACAAATCAATCTTTTTTAATTGTTCTAGTTGAAAAAGTACTTCTGAATCGATTCGGGAAATACATTTCTCAAAGAATATCAATTCTTAAAGCAATGGAATTGAATAGAAATAATTTTGTGTGTTTTGTGTTTGTTTCTGAAATTCCGATGAAAATTGTTGGAGATTAAATTTACTTACCATATGCAAATAATTCTTGAATCTTTAAAACTTCAGGAAATGATTCCCTTGACAATATTTTTAGTCCATTAAGAGACACATCAAAGCTTTGTAACCGGTCTAGCTGAGACAAAGCTTTGGAATCGATTTGGGAAATAAAATTCTGACTGAGTATCAATTCTACCACCGATGGAATCGACGAAAAGCAATTCTTTGTTATTTTACTAAGACGGTTATCATGTAAATTAATAGTCTTCAACGATTGCATCGATTGAAATGCATAATCGCAAGATTCGATTAAGTTGATACTTAAATCGATATGTTCTAAGCGATTACTTCCAGAAAACCATTTTGTAACATTCCTTATATAATTTCTTTTCAGATTAACACTAGTGACATTTTCCAAATTGTAGAAAAGATCTTCAGGTATTGTTTTCAATAGGTTACAACCTAAATCTATATTCTGTAAGAAAAAGAAAAAAAGAAAGTCATTAGTTTAGAATACATTGACCAAACTAATTACAACATGAGCCAGAAGGCAGAATACTCTTCTATTTAAGAAGAATTCTCTTAATGCATGTTAATTAGTTTAGAAGTATAATGGGCAATATTAAATTGAGGAAAGTTTGATATGTCTTTATTTAAAAGAATAATATCTGATTCTGAAGAAGAAAAGTTGATGCTGCTAAGAGTCTCATTTTATTTCTCTCTGTGTTTAGAAAAAGAACTATTCAAGCTGTATAAATTAACTTTAATAAAAAATGAATGCCAGATGCTTAATCTGGAAGCTAAAAAATGATTCAGACTACCTAACAATTACATATATGCCTTCTTACGAAACGATTGTTAGAAACTGAGGTGAGAATCTTAGGTTTAAATATTTGTTTCAAGTAAAAATGAGAAAGACGATGGATTTTCGTTTTTGCAATACCATCTTAAGAAATGTCTCAGACTACCTACAATTTACATTGCCATTTTGCTAAGCGATTGTTTAGAAACTGATGACTATTCTCAGTTAGCAGTGTAAATGAATATGATACATCGTTAAGCATCGAATGTAATGAGGAGGATGTCAAAGTTTGTTCAACGGTGTTTGGAAAGTCTATAAATGACATTTGAAAACCAGATTTTAGTAATATTTTAGAGTCATAGGAGACGAACAGAAATCGCCAAAATTTAAATCCAGAAAAAAAATACGAGTTTCATCGGAGCAAAAGGAGTAATCGCCATGGAGTAGACTCGAGGAAATTTATCGATGATGTTTGTTCCGTTAGCCAGAATTCATAAAACCGAAATGGAAAAAGTCTGTGGAAAGGAAGGGTATTTGTGTATGTATTGCCTTAAAAGTAGTTCTAAGGAATATCAAGGTAATAAAAGAAAGATAAATAAGCACAGAATTTCAGCTGAGGATAAAGCGGGCTTTTTAGATGGCTTAGTACTAAAGATTCCTGCAGGGGATCAAGAAAGCACTCTAAAATATCGCATTCTTGTAGGTTGAAGATATGCTGCTTAACCCAGAAAGTAAAAAAAAAATACGACAAATGGAACTAAGGTAGATACAGGCAATCGAAGGAATTTTGGAACTAGCAAAATCATACGGAAAACAACTCTTGTGATGGAAATTACGAAAAGGGAAATTAAGTTAGAGACGTAGGTTACATTTACTTACCTGCCAACTTTTAATCCTTTCAAGGATGATTTTCCCCAGTGGTAGTTAAATGGAATTTAAGTAACAATTTTTGACAGAAACAATGAATATAAATCAAGCTTATACGTAATTCAATAGCATAGGCTGAGATGTAGTACGAAGTACCTGCCGCAGAGCGTTCACCCCACTTCTTCGTCTGTGTTGATACCTGTAGGCATACCCTCCAACTTATGAGGATTTTGAAAATAATTCTTTCTAGTGGTAGCGAACCGAAGTAAAAATTTTTAAAGCAAATGGATCTCTCATGAAACTTTTATCAGAACTTAAGAATCTAGCCGTATGGCCTGCACTTTTTTAAGTAATAGTGGACAAGTTACGCTAAAATTAATTTTTTTTAAATATTAAGACATTAATTTTGCTACCGTCTGAAAAGAAGATTTCTGAAACTACGGAAATTCCGTAGCAGTTGGAGGGTATGCCTGTAGGCGACTAGAGTACTGTGTTTATATAATTGAATATGAAGTATTTCATATTTATATATATGCTTAATTTTTTAAAAAATAGTGGTGGTTAAAAAATATTACAAATTAAGTTTCTGAATGGGTATACAGGAATATATAGAAAGCATACATTTTACTACCACTTTAAATATAGAAATAAAATCTTACGTCAAATGCGTAAAAGCTGGCAGGTATGTATTTTTAAAAAGCATAAGCCAATCAGCACGAACTGAGTGACGAAAAAGATGAAATGGCAGTACTATTTTTCCTCTGATTATATTGTAGCGTAGATTTAAGTCAATATATATTTAAATATTCAAAACAACGCCTCCAGATCGGAAAAAACAAGAAAAATTCAGTACTGCATGAAAATTATTTTATCTAACTTTCAGTCACGGCCTCTGTGTTTTAGTTATGAAATAATACAAAAATTGGAATTTAGTTATGTAGTTGTCATGTTTGTATATAGTTGAGTTAGGAATTATCTAACTTTGACTTTATAAGACTTTGACTTTATAAGTAGAATTTGTTAATTTGGAAAGAAAGCTATAAATGGAAAGGGGTTTTCCTCAAATTTAAATTTGTAGTATTAAACAACATTTATTAAAAAATGATACCGACATTATATATTGGATCTCACAAATTGTTTTATTTCCTATTACCATTACATCGTGTTGTCCAATCCATCATTTTAGGGTATTATTATTAATTATTAAAAACAAATTTCTACTAAAAAATGGTGTTAGTGGAAAAGCTTCATCATTTAGTAGAGCTTTCAACAATATAAAGTGCGAATGCCACTTAGAAATTTGCTAATAGTTTCTCAAAAAATAGATAAATACTACAAAATACTATCATAATAGTTATGTAAGTCAGCTATTTTATAATGAAAAATCTAACATTAAAGATTAATTTAAGGTTTTAAACATTGGTTAATATTCTTTTATTACAGTACACATATAATTCAATAAGAGTATTCTATTATTTGTTCTAGTTTATTTATTACTTTTTGGCACAGAAGTAAGGGCCTAGTAGAAAATACTCTAAATAATAATAAAAATAAACTGTAAGCTTAAAGTATTTCTCCTTAACAATGAATACGATTTTCGTTTTTGTAATTTCTTCTTAATAAACGGAACAAATTTGATATACGGGAAGAGACCTGTATTTCAGTTATGAAGATACAAAAGTACTGTAAATAATACTATCATAAGTGCTCGATTACTTTAGTACAAATGTGGCAAATAGCAATCTGTCTTTCTACTAAAGAGCTATTTCAACCTCGAACGATGTTAATAATGATATGTTCATACAAAACACCTCACCTATATATCCACACTTGCCCCGGTAAATCATTTGATTGTTTAAGCTTATTATTGGGAAATTAAAAAGAAGGCATAAAAAATATAACTATTAAAGTTGCAATTGAAGCAAAAGTTAGAAAATTACCTTATCACCATAAATGCCATACTTTTTTCATTTGCAAATTTATCAAGTGTCCTTTCATGTAACTACATATGAAAATTTATATAAAATAAAGAAAATTACCATCAAACTTGGATTTTGAAATAGACCATCAACTGTTATGAGATTGTTCTTGTCCAATCTAACCAATCGTAAACTTGGGCACGGATCAAATGTTTTATTATCTAACCTACTCAACTTATTGCTCGTAAGAATAATTGATTGGAGTTTCACATCACCCAAGAAAGCATTGCCTAATAGTGAGCTTATTCTGTTCTGAGCCAGTGAGAGGTTTGCAAGCCCAGGCATATATTGAAGTTCAGTTGTAATCTCAATTAATCTACCGTCCACAATCTCAAGTGTTGTTAAACTCTTGATTCTACTAATGGCATTTGGTATTCTACAAAATTCTGTTTGATAAAGATGTAGTTTAGTCAGTGATCTAGTATGGGTTAAGGCGTTGTCTCTTATACTTTCAAAGGGGCAACTCATACTTATTTCAGATATCTTGAGATCAAAAAATATTTTTCGAGATAAACTTAGCTTCTTTGTCATTATGCAATAGAAAAGCAGTTGAGCAACTGGCTTTGATTTCAAATTAAGAACTAAGTAACTTCTAATAGCACGTAAGCTAACCACATTTTCGCAAATCACTCTGGGATTTTCTTTCACATATTGCACCTTGCACATATTGTTTTTCGTGCCAACCACCAAACAAATGCTAAACATCAAAATTAAAGCCACTAAAGTAGCATTCATTTTAGAAATTATAGCAAAGAGTGAAAGTTAGTATTTGGAAGAAAGCAAGCATGCAGATAAGTCTTACGTTCCATTATCAGAAAGCTTGATTATTCTGAATAAATAGTGACACGTTGTGAACAATGAAAAAAAAAACAATCATCTTATACCACATCAATCCAACTATAATGAAGTTTTTAAGACCCGTTGAATTTTTTTCCTTATTCTGATAAAATGTCTTCCAGAAAAGGAGATTATCTTCAACGTATAGGAAATCTGTTAAAAGGAAGCTATTTGTGAAAAAGATAACACTTTTAGAATATCAATATGAAAAGAAAGGTTGATACCAACATTTTCTTTACGATCTGAAGTACGTATTCCTGTTTTGTAGATAAAATAGAAAGTACTATTGAAATAGTTATGTATATTATCAATTTTATAATGAAGAATAAAATATTCCAGATTAATATAAGGTTTTAAATATTGGTCTGTAATTTTTTATTACAGTACATACATATTTCAGTAATCTAGTTCTAGTTTATTTATTCTTTTTAGACAGAGAATTAAAGGTCTATTAAAAAATACTCCAAATAATAAATAATTATTGCAATAATAATAAAGAACAGTAGGTTTAAAATATTTGTCTCAAGTAAAAAACAAGAAATACGATGGATTTTCGTTTTTGTGATACCTTTTTAAAAAAATTTCTCAGAATATCTAAAATTTACAGAAAAGCCTTCCTGCTAAACGATTGCTTTGAATTAATGTCTGTAGTTAGTAGTGTAAATGAATATGATACATTGTTAAGCATCGGATGTAAAGAGTAGGATACCAAAGTTTGTTCAACGGGTGTTCGGAAAGTCAATCACTGATAGTTGAAAACGTGATTTTAGAAATACTTTGAAATCACAGGAAACATGCAAAAATCGTCAAAATTTAAATCCAGAAAGAAAATACGAGTTTCATCGGAACAAAAGGAATAATCGCTTGGAAGTAGACTCGGGAAAATTTTTCGATGATGTTTGTTCCGTTAGCCAAAATTCATATAACCGAAATACGAAAAGCCTGTGGAAAGGAAAGGTATTTGTGGATGTATTGCTAAAAAAGTAGTTCTAATGAATATAACAGAACTAAACAAAAGATAAATAAGCACATACTTTCTACCAAGGCAATATTATTTTACCCGATTATATTGTAGCTTAGATTTAAGTCAATATATATTTAAATATTCAAAACAACGCCTCCAGATCTGAAAAAACAAGAAAAATTCAGTACTATATGAAAATTATTCTATCTAACTTTCAGTCACTGCCTCTATGTCTTAGTTATGAAATAATACAATAATGGAATTAAGTTATGTAGTTGTCATGTTTGTATATAGCTGAGTTAAGAATTATTTTTATTTAGTAACTTTGACTTAATAAGATTTTGACTTTATAGGATTTTGACTTTATAAGACTTTGACTTTCTAAGTAGAATTTGTTAATTTGGAAAGAAAGCCATAAATGGAAAGGGGTTTACCTCAAATTTAAATTTGTAGTATTATGTAATATTTATTAAAAATGACATTGGCATTATATTATAGGACCACACCATCTGTTTTATTTCCTATTAACATCGTATTATCCAGACCATCATTTTGGGGTATTATCATTACTTTTTAAATTTTGTTTATATTACAAAATGATGTTTGTGGAAAAGTCTTATCGTTCAGAGCTTTCAACAAAAAAAAAAGTACGATTGCTTAGAAATTTGCAAGAAACTTTTTTTATTTTCAAGATATTCAAATCAGATTTTTTTATAAGTTACCAATAAGATTTTGAACTAAACTATGAAAGAATTTGTTTATGTTTTAGGAGCATGTGCAGTTTGAAATGATTAATTTAAATGCTTAGTAAATACTTACGCATTTTTAACGATTTTTTTTCAAAATTTTAAAGTATATTTTTATTATCAATAAAAAATCACAATTAATATCGATAATAATTTCTTTAATAATTTCATAAGAACTTGTTTGAACTATAATAACTTGTTGAATACTTCTGCATTTTTAGTAAGAAAACACGAGTCAAAAAATTAGTCCCTTTTTTAGATAAAAAAGCCCATATCTTCATGAATATTTAAGCTAAATTTGCGAAATTTTGTTCAGTTATTGCATTGGAATATACAACACAATTGACACATTACAATAATCAATCCAATTGACAAAAAGTTACAAGTTTAACCCTTTATTGTTTGGCATAGGGTGTACAAAAACATTATTTTTCGCTTATAAAATTGCTAATTTACGTAACTATTTTAATAGTATTTTCTATTTTTTTCTGCAAAACAGGAATAGGTATGCAGATCTCAAAGAGATCGTTGGTGTTCCCCTTTATTTTCAAATTGATANAAAGTGGAGAAAAGTTTAACTTTTGTATTAAAAATGTGGCAACATATTCGATACTTAAATAGAACACTTCGCTTTGATATATTTGTCGCTGTTCATAATTGTTATAATAAGTGTTTCTTCTTCTTTCCACGCTCTATTTTTTTTTCTTAAGCGAAAACGATAATTTTTGAAGCGATATAGAAATAGAAATTGGTACCATAAAAAATTATATAGAAATTGATACCATAAAAAATTAATTCGTTTTCGTGTTCTTTTCATGTATTTAGCATTTCAGTTTTTTTTTCTTAAGCGTTGTAACTATAAAATTTCAAACATCCTCAAGAGCTATAACACATCTGCAGCAGAACTGGATATGAAGACAAAATTGCAGGACAGGAACACTTTAATTGTCCACTAATCTTCAGATTTCCTGCTATGTTTCAAAAAACTTTATTTGTGAAAACCTTTAGCGTGGCGGACAGCTGGCCGCCTTAGGCGGCTAGTTATCAATAAAAAATTACAATTAATATCTATAATAATTTATTTAATAATTTCATAATAACTTGTTTAATAATTTTGTTGAATACTTCTGCATTTTTAGTAAGACAACACGAGTCAAAATATTAGTCCCTTTTTTAGATAAAAAAGCCCATATCTTCATGAATATTTAAGCTAAATTTGCGAAATTTTGTTCAGTTATTGCATTGGAATATACAACACAATTGACACATTACAATAATCAATCCAATTGACAAAAAGTTACAAGTTTAACCCTTTATTGTTTGGCATAGGGTGTACAAAAACATTATTTTTCGCTTATAAAATTGCTAATTTACGTAACTATTTTAATAGTATTTTCTATTTTTTTCTGCAAAACAGGAATAGGTATGCAGATCTCAAAGAGATCGTTGGTGTTCCCCTTTATTTTCAAATTGATATTCTTAAAGCGTATGTTTATCAATCACAAATAGCTTCCTTTTAACAGATTTCTTATACGTTGAAGATAATGTTCATTTCTGAAACACATTTTATCAGAATAAGAAAAATATTCAAAGAGTTTTGAAAACATCACTATAGTTGGATTGATGTGGTCTAAGATGATTGTTCTTTTTTTATTATTCACAACCAGTTTCTATTTATTCAGAATAATCAAACTTTCTGATAATAGAGTGTGAAATTTATCTCCATGTTTGCTTTCTTCGAAATACTAACTTTCACTCTTTGCTATCATTTCTAAAACGATAAATGTTACTTTACTGGTTTTAACTAGCATTTCTTTGTTAGTTGACACGAAAAAGGATATATGAAAGGTGCGATATGTGAAAAAAAATCTCAGACTGATTTGCAGAAATGTGGTTAACTTATATATACTATAAAAAGTTACTTAGTTCGTGATTTGAAATTAAAACCAGTTGTTCAAGTGCTTCTCCATTGCATAGTGACGAAAAAATGTCAGAAGCTACATTTATTTAAAGCTATATTTTTTGATTACAAGATATCTGAAATAAATATGAGATGCCCCTTTCTGAGTATAGAAGAAAACGCCTTCACCCATACTAGATCACTAACTAAACTACATCTTTCTAACACTAAATTTCAAAGAATTCCAAGTGCCATTCGTAGAATCAGGACTTTAAAAGCGCTTGAAATTGAAGACCGTAAATTAACTGAGGTTACAACTGAACTTCAATCAATGTCCTGAACTTGTAAACCCCTCATTGATTCAAAACAGAATAAGTTCACTATAGGGCAGTGCTTTCTTGGGTGATGTGAAACTCCAATCAATTATTCTAACGAACAATAGGTTGAATAGTTTAGGTGATAAAACATTTGATCCGTCCCCGAGTTTACGTTTGATCAAATTGGACAAGAACAATCTCATAACAGTTGATGGTCTATTTCAAAATCCAAGTTTGATGGTAATTTTCTTTAATTTATATTAATTTTCATATTTAGTTATAAGAAAGGACACTTGATAAATTTGCAAATAAAAAAAATATGGCATTTATGGTGATAAGGTAATTTTTTAATTTGCGCTTTAATTGCAACTTTAATAGTCATATTTTCTTACGCTTTCTTTTTAATTTACTAACAATAAGTTTAAACAATTTAATGACTTCCCGGGGCAAGTATGGATATATAGGTAAGGGGTTTTGTATGAACATATCATTATTAACAATGTTTGAAATAGAAATAGTTGTTAAGGTAGAAAGATTGAATATTCTTTTCCACATTTATATTAAAGTAATCGAGCACCTATTTTAGTATTATTTAGAAGTACTTTTGTGTCTTTATAACAGAAAAATAGTTCTCTTCACATATATCAATTTTAATCCATTTATTAAAAAGAAATTATGAAAACGAAAATCTTTTTTATTCGTACTCATTGTTAGGGTCGAATATTTTAAACTTACAGTTCATTATTATTATTTATTTATAGTTTTTTCTGCTAGACCCTTACTTCTGTGCCAAAAAATAATGAATAAATTAGAACAAATGATAGAATACTATTATTGAATTATATTGTTGTTACATATGGCTTTATTGGAAATACTAATCCATATACAGTTCAGCTTTAAGTGGACATAAACAAGGAGTAAAAAAAAAATTACATTAACAAACAAAGAAAACACATGACAAACGTATATTAACACAAAAAGAACACAAAGATAAAATTAAAGTAAGAAAAAAAATCTATATATATATACAGTGAAGAATGAGGAGTAGTCTTTAGAGAGAGTTCTTGTGATTTCTGGCATCCCAGTAAAGTTATTGAATTAATGTGCTGTAATAAAAATTATTAACCAGTGTTTAAAATCTTTTTTTAATCAGGAATGTTAGATTCCTCATCATAAAATAGCTAACCTTCAAAACTATTTTCGTAGTATTTTGTATTCCCCGCCCCCGCAAAACTGGAATATGTATGCAGATCCCAAAAGTGATCGTTGGCATTAATCTTTGTTTTCAAACTGATATTTTTAAAGCGCATGTTTATCACTAACAGCTTCCTTCGAATAGAATACTATTACGTTGAAGATAATTTCTTTTCCTGAAACTCATTTTATCAGAATAAAAAGAAGAAAAAAAATAAAAACTTCTGTTTTATAGATTATCGTCATTGTAGGATTGATTTGTGTAGGATGGTTGTTTTTATGATTAATTTACGACCTGTTACTTTTCTTGCAGAATAATTAAAAGTTCTAATAATTGAACTTGAGACTTCTCTGAATGCCAGCGTTCTTCCAAGAACTAACTTTTACTCTTTTCCATCCATTCGAAAATGAATGTTAATTCAATGATTTTAATTGTGATGAGTTGCATTTTCTTGGTAGTTGATACGAAACAGAATATATGCAAGACGCAATTAGTGAATAAAGGCTAAGGACTGATTTGCAAAAATGTGTATAACATTTATACTATTAAAAAGTTTCCCGGTTTCGAATCAAAAGTTTTCGATCAAGTGCTTGTCCAGTGCAAAGTGAGAAAAAAATGGCGAGTGTCATATTTATTTGATAATATTTTTTTTAATACCAGGATACATTATATAAATATGAGATGCCCCTTACTAAGTATCGGAGACAATGCCTTCGCCCGAACTCATTTACTGTCTAAACTACATCTTTCTAACACTAAATTTCATAGAATTCCAAGTGCTATTCGTAACACCAAGACTTTGAAAACACTTGAAATTGAAGACGGTCAATTAACTGAGGTTACAACTGAACTTCAATCAATGTTTGAACTTGTAAACCTCTCATTGACTCAAAACAGAATAAGTTCACTATTGAGCAGTGCTTTCTTGGGTGATCTGAAACTCCAATCAATTATTCTAACGAGCAATAAGTTGAGTAGTTTAGATAATAAAACATTTGATCCGTGCCCAAGTTTACAATTGGTTAAATTGGACAAGAACAATCTCATAACAGTTGATGGTCTATTTCAAAATCCAAGTTTGATGGTAATTTTTACTATATATTTTTATATTTTTTCTTCTGCCTTTAACAATTATTTCGATGAGGAATGTAATGAAACCCGCTATGTCTCATGGTTAAAGCAATGAGTTGTGATTATGAGGTATTGAGGTTCCATTCCCTGTAGTGGCTTGAAGTTCACACCTAGTTTCAGATCGAATTTTCGGTATCAGATTGACTGGGAAGTAAAAACAGTCAGTACGCAATGCTGTCCTCATTGCCACTATGATATCTTTGGTCACGAAATTGTAAATATTAAACATTCATAATCCTCCAAGTATACAACAGACTGTTGTTGTTATTGTTTGTTTTATTAAGAGTTAACAATCAGAAATTTCCGAAAACGTGTTCAACCGCATAGTGCATTTTCCCTTTAAAAGCTAAAGCACATAATTAACTGATTATCTTCTTATCAAGGAAGTATTTCAACAATCCATTCTTATATAGTTGACTAAAGGCAAGAGGTAAAGTTTTACTCAAAAATGTTTCCTTTGAATATTTAGAATAGCGATTCCATGCATAGTAAGCAAAATTTTTAAAACGGTGTAAAAATTTGGATATCTTACGATTTAAAACATTTTCAAATCATGTTAAATAAAGTATTAAAAAATAATTAATATCTATAGAAAATTATTTTCACATCTTTTGATAATCGAATTTTATAAGTAAATTTTATAATTGTGTGCTATAACATTTAGCTTTAAAGAAAATCCAGTTTCAAAAGATTCATAATAGCTAGATTCACTTTAAAAATTCCTAGACATTTAACAATACGCATTATATATAAAATATACATTGAGAGGCTAAACTTTTAACAATTTTTCTATCTAAAATATTTGGGACCCTATTTTGCGAACTGCTGTTGTCCACAATATTTTGATAAACAAAACTCCGAATCCATCCCAGTAAAATGAATGTTTTTTTAGAGAAAGTACGAATTTGAGTACGATTCTGTAACTAAATTAATAGTTAGCACTAATTAATCAGAATATATGAGATCATCTCTCAAAACGTTTAAGATTGCTCCTTAGTTTGTGATCATTAAAAAACCATTAATTCTAGGTAATATCTGTTTTTCTTTTTTGCTCATTATACTAAAGAACTAATTACCGAGAGGAATTTTCTTTCCAATAAAATCCTCTTGAAATATTAGGGGGACTGGAAAGTAATGTCATTTCGGCGCATTAAATATTCGTTAGTCTTAAAAACCACTTCATTTNGTCTATACGGGAATGAGATCGTGACTCGCTGGCAAAACTTGGCACAAACGAGCTTCTGCCGGAAAGTTTGGCACTCACATCCTCGGAAATTCACTCCATTAGAAAGAAAGGTGTCCATCTAGTCTGGAATACTCCCCCAGTACATTTCTGATACTCTGGGGATAAGCCGGGTCGTGCTTTGACCTTCAGAGGTAATAGAGGTAATCAGACCGCTTTCACTAGATTCCCAGTGGTCACATAAAGTGCATAAGGTATGAACAGCAGCGAAAGGTCTATCCCACCTGCAACAAATGCTTCCCACCTCCTTAGCTGTGTGGATTTTGAAAAAAAAGTATTTTCTGCGCGACCCAGTTTTGTTTTTTGATTTCCTGAGGGTGAGTGGACTCATGAACCTGGTCTAGCGGAGCTAGACCAGTGGGGATGAGAAACAACAACAACAACGTATATTATGTATCTCAAAACATCGATATGTTTTATTCTTGCTAGGTTACAAGTAACCTAAAAGTACGATATACAAATAACTTTACAAACTTCTGTCTTCCTATCCCACTTTTCTTAATAATCTGCCAAAAGCGAGGCACTTGGCATCCCTGTTACTTGCCATTCTTAGTAGCAAAAATTCATCACTACTTACTTTTTCTCGGATCCAAGACGTCCAGTAGATTCTTAAATCTAAAGTAGTGATAAATTTGCATCATAAATAAGTATTTCATATTTTTAAAAATTTAACATTCCTGATCACCTCAATAATTTGATTATTCAAGCACATATTAAAAGTTATGGGACGGATGTAGTTTGAATTTCCCCGTCCACCTATCATATCTGCTCTTGTAACTTTTTTTCACACCTCCACTCTGGTGAATGCAGCGTTGCCACGGGTGAGTACAAATACAAAATGTGGTGACTAATAAAATTCAAAACTTCATTAAAATAAACAACTTTTTTTTAAAAAAATTTTTAGATTACTATTGAAACTAATTGCAAAGAATGATTTTGCTTTAAATATTAATAATTTAAAATATATGAATCGAAGTTAGGATTGAATAATTAAAAAAAATAATAATCCTCTAAAAAATTGTGATCTCCGAATCACAGGTTGCCCATAGGCAAAATGGTTGTTGTCTAATTTTTATTTAAAAATTATGAAAAATGCCTCAATTCATTTTCATGATTTAAGTAGCCTTGTGAAGAGCGGGCTTTTCGCATGCGTTGAGCACGCTGTCTTTCTGTTGGTCTGTTCCGTTTGCTTTCATGTTTTTGGTTCTAAACACCTGTACCTTGGGCAGTATTATTCAAGTCTGTGAGGTGGCGCTTCTTGTAACGACTTTTACGATTCAATGCATTTTCATGATTCATGTTGTTTTGTGAAGAACGAACGGGCTTACCCTTGCGTCAGAATCTTTTTGTTTTTCCGTTTGTGTGTCGCTTAACCCTTTCGAAGGCCGTGGGAAATATACTTACCACCACTTTTTTTTACCACTTTTAGTGTAGGTCTCCATTTGTTAATAACTTCTGCTTTCTTGAAGTGAGTTTGAATAAAATTGGCAACCGTTTGTTTATTTAAAAAAACGTATAAAAGTTATAAATATATTTACCACCAAAAAAATGGCATTTTTATAAACTAATTTTTTTTTCTGATATCAATTACTATTTTTAAAACAATTTCAATTCCAAAAATACTTTAATTTACCTTTACTTTTTTTTCCTCCAAGCTTTGGACATGTACCTAGGTCATTATGGACCCTTTACCATATAGCCCAAAGCTTGGCTACTGGTCCGGCTACCTTTACTAGAAATAAATGGCCCATTGAAGGGTTAAGGTATTCATTCCCGTCTACGTTCTTTGGCTTTAGCTTTTCAGCCTCGGTACGTTTAGGCCTTGTCATCGTTTTTTTTTCTTGCCTAACCTTCGGGACCGTATCAATCAGTTAAGGGCCTTCTTTATTTGTGATATTCGCTTGAATTAGTATTGAAAACGATCCAGTTTGAACTGTAGATTAGAATTTCTGATTCTTAATTGAAACAATAAAAATAAAAATATCGTTCAAATGAGGAATTTCTCTTTTATTCATAACTCAAGAAGTTTTTATGAGATCTCTCTGGTCCCATATCTGAAAAATAAACTCACCAACTTAATGCGTAACAAAATTAAAAGTAAAAGAAAGAATTCTAAAAAAAATATCAAACAGCAGTGGTCGTCATAGCAATGCATGCAGTGACGACGCATGCGCTCTGTTTGCTATTACTCTTGAACTCGGTTGAAAAGTGTGATGACTTCAAAATAAGGTGTGCGCGTCATCAAACCCCCCCCAAAAAAAAACTACTATTTTGCTAATGAGTAATAAATAAATATGAATTGAGTTTCTACCAGTTCTTAGAATTTTAGTGGACCGTGTCTACCCGTGGAATGTGCAAAATCCCTTCTTTTACACAGTTAGCATGGTTTTTCGAAGCTCTGCCAAAGAAAATTTTAAAAAAGCCACAGTTTAGGTGCTTTAAACGTGAAGCAAAGTGATGTTTTTAAACTACACTGCTGGCCACCCAAATTGCAACACCAAGAAAGACAAGAGATATCACAACAAAATTTATTTTGTAGATAACATGTTGACCAAGTATCAAATGATTAAATTTATAGATTTCTGTGAAGTGTGGTTCCTGCCCAAAACAGTAGCCAGAGTAGCCGCCATTGTTGGAAATCACCCCTGCCACAGGCCTCGGCATTGATTCAAAGAGACTTTGGATGTGTTCTTGGGGTACAGCAAACCAAGCAGCTTCCCCTCGTTGAGAAAGTTGATCTGGTGTGGCAGACGGGGATGTAATCTGGGTCAATCGCTGAGCAATCATGGACCACATGATTGCTATCGGTGAAAGATCCGGAGAGCGAGCTAGCCAGGGAAGTAATTCAATCTAGCAATTGACGAAGAACTCTTGGACAATGCGTGCCACGTGTGGTCGCGCATTATCCTGTTGAAATATGCTGTGGGCAAGCTCTGAAGGTAGGGAAGGACAACTAGCTCCAGTAACTCGGAGATGTAGCGTTGGCTGTTTAAAGTACCGGTAATGCGTAACAGAGGGTGATATCCAATACCGCCTCATATCATAATACCCGGTGCAGGACCAGTGTGGCGGTGCATAACGCAGCTGTTCAGCAGGTGTTGCAGACAGAAGCGTGACTCGTCAGTAAAGACAATTTCATTCCATTCTCTCGTCCACATCCTTCTTTCATCACACCATTGGTGGCGGAGACGTTTATGGTTCGGCGTCAAGGGTAGGCGAAGCAATGGACGACCACTATGTTGTAAACGGCGTCGAATGGTACGAGCAGACACAGGATGATGAGTTACAGACTGAATGTGCTGTGCCATGGTTTGTGATGTGACTGAGCGATCAGTCACTGCCATGCGCACAATTCGCCTGTCATGACGTGAAGTGGTGCACTGAGGTGGATGCAATCGAACACGTCGGACCGTCATACCCTCCTGCATCCAACGATCACATATCCGCATTACAGTTGTATGGTTTCGTCCAACACGACTACTGATTTCCCTGAAAGATAATCCACAATCTCGGTAGGCCACTATCCTTCCTCTGTCGAACTCGGATACTTTATCAAAAGATGATCGCTGTTTTCTACGAGACATAAGAGAACGTTTTTTGAAAAAAAGCACAAGAAAAACACAATTGCCGAACTTGAAATCGTCGAAATGTCCAAGTTTTAAATAGCGTTTTAAAGTGGTGCCACAGGCACGAGTAAAATTAAGTCTGCTCTGAAATTCTAATCATTTGCATATCTCACCTCCGCTAAGCATGTTGTAAATTTCATGTTATTTGCATGCTTTCTTCAGGGTGTTGCATTTACGGTGGCCAGCAGTGTATATATCTCATCTTGCCCTGAAGAATTATCTGGGCTTTAGAACTATCAAATAACTTAAATATTTTAAAACTTGCTGTTGCTTGGGGATGCTGTTGTTACAAAAAAATTAACAGAAAAAAAGGTAAAATTTAAAAGATGTGCCTCAATAACTAACATAAAAATACAATTGGTGAGGTACAAAAAGTTACAATTTATGGTTGGGAAAATTGAAAAAAAGGATTTAGGTAATTAATTTCTTTTGTTACAAGGTTGTAAAAAAAACAAGTTAATTACGGCGATTGACTACTCCAATAGTGGAAAAGTACTTAAAAATTGCAAACAATAACTCTTAGAAATAAAAAACATAAAAAAACAAACAAAAAGATCAATACGTCATTGTAATTGAGTTCCACATACCTGTTGCAGATTTACTTTGAGCTGTCTATCTCCTGAAACAATAACTAATGATCTTAAAAAGAAACAGAAGAAATGAGTTCTGGTTGCGACTAAAACATATTCTTTTTATTTTTTATTTGCTGCGGAATGTTCACAATAGGGAATCACAACATCTATTTTTAAGGTATGGACACAGCACGGTTTTTAAGAAATTTCACAACACTTTGTAGAAAACACATCATCAATTACTCGAGATCTTACAATCACGATCCCAGGCTATGATGAACTGGAATGCTTTTTGTCAAAAACACCAGGGCACACGGGATACGGATTCACTACGCTTGTGATTTACTTCAAAAACCAAAGGAAGAAAAACCAACCAGGCCATGGCGAAGGAAAATACGATCACCGGACCGCAAACGGCACCCACGGGTGGGTGGAAGAAAGAACTCCGTCTCTCAAAGAGAGGAGGGGGTAAAAATGAAAAATCCCTGTTAAGGGATCGTAGAGTATTGATACGGAAGTTGATTCGAATGCCCCTGCTCAAAAAAATGGGCGATATTTACAGAAACAGCAAGAAGTGGAAGTTAAACTCCCTAAAATGGGATTTGAAGTGAATACACTAACTGCGAAAAATCAAATTACAATTATTCACAAACTGTAACTGCAGCTAACCAGTCTCCATGTGTTCACATCAAAGGCTGCCGAAGGTCACAGGCGTGAAAGTCGACAGACAGTGAGGCGTCACAGGGGTCAGGGTTCGGTCTAATTTTTAGGTCACGATCCCAACAGAAAATTGAGATTAAGTGACGCAATGTCACACTTGCTAATTTTTTTTAAATCGCCAATTTCGCTACATTTATCAACCTAGATGAAAATTATCAAAATCTCTGCCTTATTCTCAGCTTTTGTGATCTTTTTATGTTGCAGGAAATAATTGGGTGTGTGATTGCCGCCTTTTATGGATCAAAGAATGGAGTGAAAATGCAAAGTTAAAGAATTTAAATTATGAATTCAATTGTTCATCACCATTCAGTATAAAATCAAAAATCTTGAATAGATTGACTAAGCAAGATCTATCCTGGTCGAAAGAAGACTGCCCAACCCGTTTTTGTGAATGTTCATGTGTTCCTTACCAAGAGGAGGGATATGCGTATGTAAATTGCTCTTCAAAAAGACTGAGCCGGGTATTTATTATTATTTTCTTCAAAAAATCTATTTGGTTAATTAACTTTATAATTGCATAATATTTAGTTAAATTAAAAACAAAGCCTTGTTAAGAATGGAATTCTGAATAGTTACTGAATTTCTTTTCATGTTTTTAATCTGCCTCCCTGATAACAATTTTATCTTGCCCCCCTCTCAGTTATGCTTAAATTCGCCTCAACATGGGTCCTAAAAGTAGACCTGAAAATAACAACTCATCACGTACCGAGTTTGTGAAACAAAGCGAAGCCTTAAATTAAGTAAACAATTTAGTCACTTTTTGAAAGAATCTGAGAAAGAGAATTTTCGTTAAAATATCCAAAGTGTCCATTCAAAATTTTAATCTTTCAGAATATTTCAATTTTTGGGGGAAATACTCATGTGAAAGAAGAGTTCTTTAACTATTCACATATTTCAAAGTTGAAATGTATACATTACGAGCATTTTGCCTAGCTAAATATTTTTACATTAAGTTCTTCAAAATCAGTATGTTTAACTAAATTTTGTCACATATTTATACTATTTTTGGCATTAAATTAGCTTTTTTATAGCTGTAGATTACTTCAAAAGTGAATTTTTTCAAAAAATGTAATTTAATCCAAGCAACAAAAGAAATTCTTGCAAAAAGTGACTATTAAATTAAAAGTACCTATCGATATCGGTCACCGACTCATTTGGTTTGAGGAAAAACTGACTACTAAGTTATTAAGAAGTCTATTGCATGTATACAGAGGGATAAGTATTGGGATGTCTCACCCATGGAATATTTGTCCTAAAAGACTTTGTTGAAATGTTTGGCAAAATTGAACCAAGATTCATTTAGGACCAGTTACAAAATATTACACCCAATATTGGTCCTAGATTGTAGGCCGATAAGGAATGTTGATAAAAATTAAGCTTGGTCTAATATTGAACAGTGTCCAATAGCACTGTTTTACCTGTTTTTAACGCAATTTCTAATTTTTCTCCTTCAGATTTTCTTATTTTTTGTTACCCTAGTGGCAAACATTCGTAAAATTTTCTATTTATTTAATTCACTATTTATTTAAATATTTATAAAAAAACATTTCAACCCGTTAGAAAAAATACAGAAGAAGTAAAATAAACGTGCAGCTATAGGAATGCGAGTTGTATGTTTGTAATTATGGAAATATTAATTTCTTACGAAACTTACTCAAATAGAGAAAAATATATACATAAAAGAAAAAATAATTATTATCAAGTATAAAACTATATGATCGAAACCAATAATGTTAGGTTTCGGACAAGAAAACTTTTCAAAAATCTGCTGTTAAAAGTCGGTGAAGGTAGCTGTAATTAAAGTGCATCATAAGTAGACATTTTATTCACGTTTAGCCATAACTTACAACACACTAAGATGAAGTCTGCCAACTGCTCCGCTTTCTGCAAAAGTTTTAATAAATTAGTGGAGAATTATATAGTTAACTTGTAAACAAGGATAATTCCGCCTACTCTATACAAGTGTTCCCACGAGATGACTGCAAAAATGGTTGCACTTCATGTGATACTTTGAATTCTTGATCTGTAGCGGTGGAAAGATTATTTGAAATAAAAAATACCAAACTAAAAATCACTTAAAATTCGTAACCACAAGAATATATTATTTTTCAAAGCGGGGCTAATTGGCACATATGTAAGATAACAAGATGGCTTGAAACGTGTATATGTTTAACACTTTTCGGATCAGCAAATTTCGATCGAAAATTTTGATCAAGAAATAAATTAATTGCGACAATAGATAGTCTAATAGAAATAAATTAATTGTGACAATAGACAATAATCTTACTGAAACGATATACTTTATCTCTTTAATGTTTAAAGAATGGTGCAAGCGTTTAAAAGCAATTAGTTTTACATTTCTAGAAGTTTGCCGTATACCTTAAATTAGCGTTACCAGACTGGCTACAATGAACCGGAATAGGTTAAGCTATTTTAAATTATCGGTAATAAAACTCAAATTGAATCGAATTTGTTAAAGCAAAAATCAATTATAAATATTAAAATAAAATGTTTAGCAGAATGCAATTGGCAGTATAAATTGGTTTATTGGAATTGCATACATTTTCAGGCTTGTGTAATATGTTTAGGCTTAAAAACCTTTATCAAATAGAAGGACAGATAGTAAAATACAGAGAATGATATCAAGAAAATACATCCAGGGTAACAGCGGGGTTCGAACCCGCTATCTAGACGCTTTGTACAGAGCTAGGAAGGTGATACCGCTCATCCAGGGAAGCGCCAAATATCAATCACTAACTAATCCTGTATACATTTTTTAGAATAAGTGATTTGCCCTTGTAAGTAAAACAATTTAAAACTTACCCATACCTGGTAACTTTTAATCCCTTCCATTATCATTTTTCCCAGTGGTATTAAAATGGAATTAAAACTTCAATTTTAATCAAACAAATACGTTGTATTTGAGAAAACTTAAGTTGACAACCATGATAGTAACGCATATTAATATATGTGCTTAATTTTTGTAAGAATAGTGGTGATCAATATCATTTAAAAATTAAGATTATAAAAAAAAATGGTATATAATTACTACCACTTTAAATATGAAAATAAAATCCTCCGGAAAATCCGGAAGAGTTGGCAGGTATGCAACGACCGTACTAGGTGGCACCTATACCACTCCTGTTTTTACTTCTTCAATCTCCATCTTTACCCACCTATTTCAGGGACGATGTTTATCATTTTATTATGCCTAGCATTTTTCCATTATTCAATTGCAATGAATTTTATTTGAAAAAAAAAGATTATGCTAGCACCTCAATTTTTTTTTAAAAAAAAAGCCTTATAGGGCCGTGATAGCCTGGTTGGTAGGCCACTGGGCTCATGCAAAAGAGTTCGTTTGTTCGATCCCAGGCCGGCCGAAGACCTCCCGTGTAGTGAATGGTGACTGATGCCCGTTAAATCTTTCGAGTAGCAAAGTCTTCCATGTTCCCATAGTAAATCAATAACTCTGAGGGTACTGATCCAGGAGTTTCCTTGTCATCAGGACAGGTTCAAAATTACAAGGCTGCGGAGTTGAACATTAGTAGTCGTAAACCTAAAATTGGGTCGGCTGTTTAAAGACGGATATAAAATATTAAAAAAAAGACTTATCTTATGGATGAAAAATTTCATTACCTGAATAATTATAGTAAAATCTGAGATTTGAGTAAGGTTCATGCATCTTCAAACTGTAAAATAATCATTGAAAAATATCTTTTCATCTCTAGTTTTTACACAGTTTCTTCGTATTTTCTTTGTTTATATTGGAATAAGAATAAAGGGTAATGTTAACCGCAAAATTTTCTGAAAGCTGAAAAAGTCAGATAGTTATTTTTTGCAGAGAAAATAATTTTCATTTGAAGCAGGTAAGATCACTCTTGGAAAGTTATTTTAAATTAAAATTGAATTTTTAACTTTAACTGCTTTAAAAATAATTAAATAAACCTATTTTAAATTTAATATTTTTTAAGAAGTTTATGTTTAATTTACATAACTGTGATTACTTTTTCGTTTTTAATTTGACTTACAATATTAAAATGGCATCAAATTCATATAGATTATTTAAATGTTTCAAAAATGTAATACCTGCAAGAAAGTTACAGAACATTTTAATGATTTATTTGCATTTTTACAAATTCTATTCTCATAGACTCAATTGTGCTTTCTTATGGTGTACCTTGCAATTGCAAACCATAAAGCACAATGAGAAATAGTAAAAAAATAAACCACTATGAATTAATTTTCAAGTAATGATCGGATGTTCATGTACTAGATACAATTCAATCTTAATGGTTGGATGGGATTACGTCAAATATGCAAATTAATTAGTGCAGTTGATACTTTCAGTTACGCTAATCAGACTAAAAAAAAATTACTTCCTCTGAATAAACAAACCTTTTTTCGACTGATAAACATACCAATTTCAAAAATACGACTTAATACAAAAAAATTACAATGTTAAATACAAAAATACGAAAAAAAATCAATTTCTCTGGGATTATTCTCTGCCAGCGTAACCCAGACTTCTGCTCCGTTTTCAGAAGTGAACTTCTGGTTATCAACAGGGGTCAGGAATTTGCTATGCAAAATGACCTTTATTTTAAAGACCTTTGGATATTCTCTGATAGCCGCAGCTCCCTGCAACATCTCAACAACAGGACCCAAATTGGCGACAAAACCAGTATTTTCATCGTAAACAACCTAAAACTCTTGTCCCTCCAACATAATATTCACCTGCAGTGGGTTCCTTCTCACGTCGGTATCTATGGTAATGATTTAGCGGACAGCCTAGCTAAAGAGGGTTGCAGCCAACCGCACCCTACCTCTTCTGATCTTACCTATCTTGAACTTTACTCCCTGAAGAAATCCCAGCTTCTCAGAGACTCGTTGATTCCCCCCTCACTCCATTGGTACGAGGGAAAAAAGCCAGGAGCTTCTTTGACCCTTCCCTTTGAGAGGAGAGTCTGCACCACCATCTCCCGCCTAGCTACCGGCCATCTTAAAGGTTTACTATTTTCTGAGGGAACTAAAACCTACCCCCTCTGCCCTAAACGCCTTCTACACCGGGCTTCCGCCGATCACATCCTGAACTGTCTTAGTCTTCTCTGGGAAGACATTTACTCTACTGCTCTTTTGGTGTTTGATTTTCTTCCGGTCAAAGGGTTCATAGATCTGGTCTGACTTCGTCAGGCCAGAAGAGGATAAGCAACAACAACAACAAATCAAATTTTATATCTTTCCATCTAGAATTGCATTGTTCAAAATGATATAAAAAATTGCAATCCATACAAAGCAAAAGATTTTTGACGAGAATTAAATAAAATAGTAAACAATTACAAAGAATGTCATGCATGAGTTATTTTTTCATGGAATTATTTTTAGATAAACAAATTTTAGAATTGTGTGCAAATTTTATTCGCTTAAAATGTTTTTAAGATTAAAATTAACGGATCCAAACATCTGACCGCTCTCCTGACTATATTAATCGGATTGCATAATATCGGATTGACCATTGCATAAATATCACGACCATATTTATCGGATTGCGGTTAACCCCTAAATTTGGGGTTCAGAAATCCGAATCCATCGAATAAAAAGGTAAGTTCAGAGAAGGTGCTTTTTTGAGTCTGTTTTCGTAATTTAAAATATTGTCCACGTGAATTAGCATATTTGAAGTCACTCCCTCGACCCATTAAGAAAGTGAAGATTCGATCATTATATCAAGTGTTATTTAGGTTGGTCCGTTTTCTACTTTGCGCATTGTACTCGCACATAATTTTCAAGATATTTCTATTCATTAAAATTTCTATCCATTTTGTTAGATTCCTAGTAGATTTCCAGAACTGACGATTGAACTAAATCTTCGAGAAAACTTTTTGTCTAATCCAATCGAGCTCAACCTTCCTCCTATGTCCAAGCTACATACCTTGAATCTGGAACGCAACTTCATTTCACTGTTGGACTTCAGTCTTCCGAATAACGTAGAGATTCTTCGACTGGCAGAAAACAATATTACAAGATTCTACAGTAATCCGCCGTCTAATATCCAAACATTCACTCTATCTCATAATCCATGGCAGTGTGACTGTGATACTCTGCCTTTCAGAAAGTGGATGCTGGCAGAAATTTCTAAGGTAAGGTAGAATTTGTCTAAGGTAAGAATTCCCCTCGCCACAAAGTCTGAGATCGTTTGCTGCTATGGAAAGAAGAAGTGAGCATTTCAGGGAGGAGTAGCTTCTTTTCATCCTAGGGATGGCACAGTAGACTGAAGAAAGGATTCCTTCTCTCACCAACAAGAACCAAAACCTATCCTATACAATGGTCCCACAATCCTAATTGAAATACCTCGTTGCCATAGTCACCACCACTGGTCCAGACGAATGGCTAGGGAAGTTCTTACTTTAGACAAACTATATAACTCTCTAGCCGTAATTTCATCTAGCTGTTATATTATCCTTTGCAACTATCTCGCTCTCTCTCTCTTTATATATATATATATATATATATTTCTAATCACACATTACTGCATCCATATTCTTATTTCGAAGGAAAAATATTTCTAACAGAAATATATTTTATTATTCGCTTTTCATTATTATTTGTTTTAAGAACCAAATTTGTAATAACAGTAAAAATTTATAAATCGTTACATGCTTATATGTAACGATTATTGCAACGATTTATTATAATAAATCGTTACATATTTTTTATTATGAAGCAATATAAAGTTCCGAGAATATTTCATCTTTTTAAGAACAAAACGCTTGTGAGCATTAACGAGTCGAAATAAACAATATTTATATTTAAGTCGCAAAAATTTTTTTATAATTAAAATGTAGGACGTATCAAAATTTAAACAAGATAGAAAACACATGTGTTTAATGCAAAATTATGTTCTTTATTAATGATTAATGAAGTGTATAATATGACATTATGTATAGAATGGTATANAAGTGAAAATATTAAATTAAGGATGTGAACTCATCAAATTTGTTTCAACAATATAACGTTATAACAACATAAATGTTATTTAAAAAAATGATTACTTAGAAAAATCACTTCTGTTTACCAATAGATCTAAATATCTAATATATATAATTCTCTTACGTGGCTCCCAAATTTTGGCTGTATTTCTTTTCCGCCGGTGGCAACGTTTGCTTTGTTTTGTTTACATTACTATTTCTCTTACACGGTGAATCGACCAATGATTGCCGCTAAAAATGTCACATGCCAAATCTAGCTGAGGTAGCTCAACATATAGATCTTTTAAAAACGGAAACTGAAATAACCTGAGAGAGCATCAGCTGCAGCAATCTCATACTATTAAGCTAGGCAGAAGTGAGTAGTCTTTGTCGATAGATCTCTATTTTAGTATTTTGTCGAAAGCGCTTTTTTTCACGAATTTATATATTACGAATTTATTTGACGATTCTTGATTTATATCACGAATTATACTATAGCACATTTCTAATAGGTTTAACGAATTACATGTCATTTATTTAAATTCAAATTTATTTTAATGACTGAGAATTTACTAAAAAGATTTAATTTTTTTAAAAAAAGTTTTTATATGGATTTGAATGATTGTTTTGAATTCTTAGAATTTTGTGTGCATTTGCAATGTACCTAAGTTAGTAGCGAGCGAAGCGAGCTTGGTTTGTGAAGCAGACCATATAAGATTGCGTAGCAATTTTCGGGGGTTGGCGAGCGTCAGCGAGCAATGGGAGCAGCCCACTAGTAATAAATAATTCAATGGGGCAGACTGGAGAAATTTTTTTTCAAGATTTTGCCACGCACTATGAGTCCTATTGCACGTTAATACACATTTTCTCACTTTTTAATTATTTCTGCGAAGAGTTATCTGCTAAAATTTTAAAACACATGTAACGATTAAACGAACAAACATGATTAATTATAAAAATAATTAATAATTATGAAAATATTTCACTGTTTAGATGCACACTTTTGCCTATTTGACCCTCCCCCTCACGAAGAAAATATTTCCCAAAAGTTGACATTTGAGGCAGTTTGAATACAACGCATCTCTAAATCCTCCCATAAGTACAATGTTGAGTAACAAAGTACGCCGGTAGTAAGGATATGTTTGCCTAACACATTTTGGAATTTTTACTAAAAGGGAAAGTAATGAAAACGAATTTAAATATTATAATACCAATTTCTCCCTCTAATTGGCGATTTTAATTACTCTCTTTCTGAAGTACTCTAAATTTTTAATCGGAATTTAAAACTAGGCAAAGTAACCCTTAATGACGGTTTAATGCCATTTTAGAAAATTTCTAAATTTTGAAATATTTTCAGATTTTAGATGTAAACGAGACACGATGCAGCTTTGAAGACAGAGAGAATATGAGAGGGAGAGTAATAATTGCTCTGAGTGAAATCGAGCTTTGTCCTAAACTAATACGGAACTATATCTTAATGGGAGTAGGTGGTGCGGGTAAGTATCAATACCAAACATTTCTTTCATATTCTTGAACTACAAAAATGTTAGTTATTTGAAAAGATGCTTTTCCTTTATCATCTATGTTGCTGTTTCTAATGCCACTTCCCAATATCAGCAAGCCTTGTTGCTGAAATTAAGCGAATTAAAACCGAGGGTGCGTTTCTTGCTTATCAGTGTTATGTCCAAAAATACGACTTCAGCCTCACACTCCTCACAGCCCGTTTGTAGGGCGGAATCATTCATGTATCCATTCATTCATCCACAGATCGTAATTTTAACCTGAACCAGAGAACAATCAATCTTCAATTCAGCACCGCAGAGGCATGTTTGTTATGGGAACATGGAGGACTTAATGATCTGACAGATATAACGCACACCAGTCTCCATTTACAACTCGGCTAGATCTTTTCGTCTTTTACTGTAAACCTTTTTTTTCCTTTTTCTTATTTCTAGTTTTGCCCAAGCTCTGAAGTGCAGAATTATGTTTGTGTTGCAAACACAACAACATGTTTACAATGGAAACGCTTTTCTACTGTTGATTTTCAAATGATGATTTGTTCGTGATTTCAGAAGGTTTTTTTAGTCTTGTTTTGCAAAGCCATATTCAATCTCGATATAAAAGGGTTGTTTTTGTGAAATTAGTGCGAACAATGGTAGCATAGCTAAATTTCAAGATTGTAGGGTTTATTTGCTAATCATTTATAACCCTTGTACAGGGTTTGCGATGAAGGTTGTTGCTTACATTAAAATCAACATTGCACTGCTACCTGGGATTGCTCGACCTCATGTTTCAGGCTTTGGTGGGATTGGGAAAAGGGGGGGGNGGTTTGCCGATATAGGCGTTAAATCGATATGTCGCGATATATCGATTTATAGCCCAGTCCTAATGTATAGTGTATATTTCGATTTTATTATTACTTTGTAGAATTGTACACAAAAAAACATTGCCTTAATATTAGTCGCATGGCTCGATATTGTTCTCAAACGTTTCAGGATATTAAAAAATATGTCAGAAACAAATTGAAAGATAAATAGTTGTTTCCCCTCCCCCTCCCCCTTATCATTTAAATGTAGTGGTGCGGAGAATAACTTTAAATCAAATTTACAAAATTAAGAATCATACATAAAAACATTAACTCAGCTACCACTAGAAGAAATTTTCCCAAAAAGCGCACAAAGTTGGCAGCCCAGCTTTTTTTCGACCAGATTCGATAAAACTAGAGAGTAAAGTTAATATAGGCAATTTTCATTTATTTTCCAGTAAAGCTTTCTTATCATTATTTTGATCATATCAAAAAAACTGTTATTTCGATTTGAATAGTTGTCAAAGTTTGAATGATATGTTAACTAATTTTTGGTGTATATATTATTCAAAATCTCTGTTCAAAAAATAATTGCTTTTATCCACACCTTGCAGTGATTCTAATGATGACAGTGGCCTTCATTTTGTTGTATTTCCGATATCAATATCATTTAAAAGTGTGGCTCTATTCGAGAGGTTGGAGATGTTTCAAGAAACGAGACAAAAGAGATGACGGAAAACTATTCGATGCTTATATTTCATTCACTGATGAAGACGCTGCTAGGGTCCGAAAATATTTTCTCCCAGGTAAGTTTAAAAATGCCTTAATATCTCAGCTTCTTATTTTACATCTTCTTAAAACATTTCATAATCGTGTGGTAGCAAAATCCTCAGAATGAAAGATTGAAATTTTATATTATTTTTCAGTGTGACAAAAGCAGGCTTAGCTAACTAATACGCTTTTTGCGAAATATTTTATACAGTGTTAGACATTTAAGAAACCAAAGTTTTCAGAATTTTTTGCAATGTAGCTAACACTTTAAACGCCTTACCAAGGAAGAACTGGTACAAAGTGGCGTTGCATATGAACTTTATTCAGTGGTGTGGAAAATATGTTTAAATGAACGAAAAATAATATATTTAAGCATGCACATAGTTGCCACTAGAATAACCTTTTGCAAAAAGTGTTGAAAGTTGGTAGCTATGCAAAAGGTATTGTAAAGATAAGCATTTTAATGTAATTCAAATTAATTAGATAAAGATATTAGAGTAATGAAAATTAGTCAGTGCTTGACGAAATTTAATTTTTTCAGCGATCTCAGGTTTGGCATATAGTCTCAGGTAGTCCGGTAAATCATTGTATTATGCTTCGCGTTTCAGGCGCGTTTAATTTTTTATTTGCGTTTAATTTTTTATCGCGTTTAATTTTTTATTTGCACCCTGCATATTATTATTGTATTTTGATAGGCTCAAAGTAATAAAATGCATATATTTTGCCCAAAACAATTTTTAAAAAAATGAGTTTTACAGAAACAGTGGTACAAAATACTGCCATATTTTTATGTAAGTCTGATGAAAATTGAATATTTATGTTTCTAATTTTTTTGAGCATAGTTGCCAACTGTCCCGATTTTGGGGAAATATTTATTTTTTATATTTCAAGGGATAACAAAATGTAATTTTTAATAACTCTGTCTTAATAATATATTTAAACAATTAAAGGATACATATACTTATCAAAATAATGGATATACTAACTCTAGATAAACTATCCAAGCGTCCTTGCTGACTCACCGAAGGCTCTGTAGCTTGGAGGTCGTGAGTTTGAGTATCACAGAAATTTCTACTTATATCTTCGCATGTCTTGTACAACCCTGCATGTGTACCAGTAAAATAATGCTAATACTAGTAAAATAATGTTTGGTATGGTTTTGCAAGTGTTGATGAATGTTTTCCAATATTTTGCTTGCTCTTTTTATTATTGGTTTACGCCACACTAAAGCTGCACGATGGACTATTGGTGACGGTCTGGGAAACATTCATGAGGATGATATGAAGACGTGCCATCAGAATTTTGATCCTCTGCAAATAGGTGGCTCCCCTGCTTCGGTAACAAGACGACCTGTGCGAAGTTGAGCTTTTTACTGTAGAAAAGGGTAACGAGGACCAATACCACACAACCTAGGTCCCTTTGCAGACAGATCAAAGTGGTTACCCACCCGCACACTGACCACAGCTAGTGATGCTTGACTTCGTTGTGCTACTATTAACAGTGTCTTAACGATCAGTCAGCTGAGGAACTGTTTGCAATTAAAAATGTCATTTCACAGAGTTTTATAATTTTTTTTGTCAAATTATATTATTGAACTTACGGTGGTACCAATAGTTATGTTTTTTTTATGACAGAAATTAATATTTCAACAGATATAAAACAGATATAAATTTAATTCACCGCCATTACTTATAAATAAATTAACCATTCATGTAAGTTGATATCACGCAAAATCAGAAAAAAGATCTATAATTTTAATTCAGCTGATATTTGACGAATATTTGGGGAAATTAATTTCGGATGAAAATTTTCTGTGACGGGTGATGTTAAATGTAACTTTTGTGTCACTGCAACTAGTAAAAACATCTCTTATTTAGTGCAAAGTTCGGCAGCTATGAACTATTGCTTCATACATTTAGGGAAATTTTCTAGTTCTAACCCTAAACAGGTAGACGGGATTTGATAATAATATAGGATTTCATAACTTCTATTCAAAAGAAAATTAAATTCGATTTCACCATGAAAACAACATACTGCTGTTTTTCATCAGATCAGCATTTATTTTTTCATCCTCAACTTTTTCTTCTATATTTTCTACTTCTTTTTATTCCTCCTCTTGATATTCTTCTTTTTCTTCGTCTTCTTCTACTTCAACTCATTTTCTTTTTCTACTCCTTCACCTTATTTTCTTCTCCAACTTCTGCTCATTCTCTTCAACTTATTCTCTCTTTGTTTTCTTCTTCTCTTTTTCCTTCGCCCTTCTTCTACATCATCATCTTCATCTTTTCCTACATCTTCTTATTCTTATTCGTATTCCAAATGCATGAAAAATATTTTTTAAGCTTGAGGGAGGTAATAAACTGTTTTTTTACCATTGTTTCTTTTGCATTTCCTTAGAGCTGGAAGAGAAACATCCATTTTATAAATTATTTGTCCCCCAGAGAGACCTCAAAGCAGGAAATTTTGAAATAAACTATCTAATGGAACGAGTGGTGGATAGCAAACGAACCGTCATTTTGCTCACTAAGTAAGTGTCATTCTCTTAACTATGTTCAGCCTAAATGCAATCGATATAATAGCAGTTTAACACAGTGAGATCAGCTGTCCACGTGTTTGTTAGAATAAGTAGTTCGAGCACTTTGCTGGAGTTAATTAAAATAATTGGAAATAATAAGAAGCAGCTTGCTCAAAAACTTTAGTTTGCTGGCTGTAGATGAGGTTCATGCACTTGGCTCAAGGATATGATATAGGTAAAGTCATGATTTACTTAGCTTAAAGTCTTTTACTACCATTTTTTCTCATTTAGATACTGGTTATTTATTGATTTAACACACTTAAGTTTAAAAGCGATTAAATATAAAAAAAATTCTGAATACTAAAATAAACTTATCTTTCAATCTATTAACTGATAAAATAATGAAAATTCCTTAATAACCACTAAATTTAATAATTGAAAGAATGGTTTCGTTTATAAAAAAAATGGTGAAACAAAATGTTTTATTCCTATTTATTCTTACAAATATAGAAATGGCAACTTGCTAATCATTAAGTGATAACAAAATTCATGCTTTAATATCTGATTCTAGGTTTAGAAAATTAATTGTGAGCGTGTGTGTATTTAATACCATTTTGTTTCCATTGTGCCATAGTGCAATTCTAAAACAGCTTTCCATAGTAAAGTGAATGATAAATGGTGTAAAATTTAGCACTGTACCAATTTATGAAATTCCTTAATAACCACTAAATTTAATAATTGAAAGAATGGTTTCTTTTATCGAAAAAAAATAGTAAAAAAAATGTTTTATTCCTAGATTTCATTCTTGCAAATATAGAAATGGCAACTTGCTAAACATTTGGTGATAAAAAAATTCATGTTTTAATATCTGATTCTAGGTTTAGAAAATTAAGGAAAATAAATTGTGTGTGTTTAATATCATTTTGTTTCGATTGTGCCATAGTGGTACTTTAAAACAGTTTTCCATAGTAAAATAAATGATGAAAGTTGTAAAATTTAGCACTGTACCAATTTATGAATTCTTCTAATAAAGCGAAACATATTGTTAATATATAATTATTTAAGTTTGGAACTTAGTCAAAATATAAAGCAATTTAAGCTTAAGTAAAAAGCAACGAAAAGAACTATTTACTTGCTGTAAAAAGTTATGCAAAGTTAGTTATATGCAAAAGTTATATGTAAAAAGTATATATAAAAGTTATATGCAAAGTTAGAAAAAATTGAATCAACCTTTTGATTACGGATTTTCATTATGTAAAGTGTTATATGTCAATATCTCAAAGAAATCTCTAAAATTATATCTAACTGTGGCGTAGCAACAACTACATTTATTGAACTACAATTCACTAGTATATAAAACATGGTGACTCAATTTAACAGTAAGTACCTATAAATGGATGAAGATTGACAGATTCGGTTGCCTATCCCCTAGAAATTTAATTAATATCTACTTTTTTTTAAAAAAACACACAACTTTGTTGTTTCATTTCATATTGAAAAATGTAGAAAAAGAAACAGTCTGCATTGAATCTGATGTCTGATTCTATTTTTGGATAGGCGCTATCTGAGAAACGAGTTCTGCATGGAGATATTTAGAGTGGCATTTGCGAATTCATTGGAGGAGAAATTGCATCGGATCATCCTTGTGAAATTTGGACCCCTTCCTCCCATGAAAGAGATGGATCAGAGTCTGAAGATAGTGATGGAATCTTCAATGTGTCTCAAGTTCAGACAGAAGTTATTCTGGGAAATGTTGCGATACGAAATGCCTGAAAAAAGTCCGAATATTGATGATTATGAACTGCTAGATGACCAAACTGATGATGTTCCTTTGATACAAGAACTTTAGATGTGTCGAGAAATTTTTTTTATAAATTTAACCTTTGATGGATCTATAGTTTTATTTTTTATATCTGAAATACATAAAAATTGCAGTTTGTAAAAAACATTGTAATATGCAGTCAGAAAAAAAATTAAACATTATGGAATATATTTTTAATTTATTCAGTTTTGTATTGTAACTCCAAGAGCTCCCATGAGATACATGCTATTTTATTCATGGTAGTTAAAGATACAATTATATCAACTCCGGTTCAGAGGGGATGGAGTTCAATCTTCGACTCCACTGGGACCCAATGAGTACATGCAATATACGTGCTCGTAAAATCTGGGGACCCGATAGTCCTGCGGTCGGTCATTAATCAGTACTATGGAAACAAGGATCTGAAGAAAATTTCTTTCCCTTACAGATCTATGTGCAGTTTGAGTAGCCTCACAAATTACGATGGCATGTCTTCGGATCATCCTCAGGGATATTTCCCAGACCGTCGACAATAGCTCCTTGTGCAGCTCTAGCGCGACGTGAATAAAGTACCTACTTACCTTTGTTAGGGTATCACAAACAAAATCAACGTCAAGAGTTTCACGTATGATGTATGGTGATGAGATCGCCGAATTCGTATTTCAAAATGTATATGAAACCACGTTCTTCCTAAAATGATACTTTCGCTTTTAAAGAGTGTTTATATAAACTTAAATGATGGAAAGGGAACTAATAAAATTAGCTTAGAACTTTTAAATAAGCAACTGAATATCGCGTTTTAAATAGTTATAGAAAAAAATTTAGTTTATTTGATTGTGTTGGGATATGTTTTGCAGTATTGAGCATGTTTTTTATTGTGTTGATTAATACGATTTACTAGATATTTACTATCTAATTATTTTTTTATCCCGTACGAAGAACGAGCATTCGGATAGTTAATAACAAAAAAATTCATTTCTTAAATTAGTTAATGAATAAAGTGCAGTATAATAAGGACCTCGAGTGAAAATTATGAAGTTTGTTCATACAATTTAGGAAAAATAATAATCCATAAAAAAGAAGAAGAATCATGAAACTTTTTGTTTTGCAAGAAGATGGTGGAAAATTGTGTATTTTCGCTTCAAAATGAACAAAAATCTGGACCATTGCTGTTATTATAAATTTAAGTCATATACATGTTTACAAACATAATTATACTTTTAAAGTAATAATATAATTAATATAACTAAATAAGTAAAAATATAATTAAATAATATTATAATTAATATAGCCAAAATAATGCAAAGTTAAAATTCTTAGTAAAAAAGCTTTTGTATGGAATAAATGTTGTCTCATTTTTATCTCCGTAACTTTTTAAATTTTAGAGAATTTTCTTTAAATGCAGAAAAAAATGACTTTATAACTCTACGAGTTTCATTACTATTATTGTTTACCACCATCCTAGCTAAATATATTGTAAAACAATAAGCAAGAAATTGATTTCTAATGGGGATTTGTGTCACATTAAGCACTTATTATGCATTTACTATTTTAATCTCAATTATTTGCCGAGTGACTAACCGCTTTGATCAGCTTAAAAAATGATCGTTGGAATCAACATTTGTTTTAAAACTGACATTCTTCAAGTTTATCACAAAAAGTTTCCTTTTGACAGAATTTTTATACTTTGAAGATTATCTCCTTTTCTAAAACTCTATTTATCAGAAAAAGAAAAAAAAACAAAATGGTATTAAGAATTTTCATTATCAAGTAATGCAAATGATTGTTGTAATAGGATTGATTTAGCGTAAGATTTGTTTTCTTATTTTGGATTACTTCACGACAAGCCACTATTCTTTCGGAATTACGATATATTCTGATAATTTAACGTGAGACTTATCTGCATGCCTTCTTTCTTCCTTACTTTCGCTCCTTGCAATCTATTCAAAAATGAATGTTACTTTAGTGGTTTTAACTGTGATGTTCAAGATAAATTAGTCACCTTGTCGAGGTGGGTGGGCTTGCGTGCTCCAGCATCCCAGATAGTTATGCCGGCAGTAGCGTCGCTACTGGTAGGGTCTCCCATGCCGGACAGGTCTTCGTTGGGTAGGAGTCAGACTAAGAGAGATACCTAGGAGAAAGAAAACTCCTATCCAAACCAGCGCACAGCGTCTGTTCTGCATGTTACAAGCGGCTTGGGTGTCTGAGGAGCTAAGACAGTCTTTTACCTCCGGGTGCTCCAGTCTTCGGACAAACAGAAGTTGCAAATTACCTCATCATGAACCAGTTGACCAATGATTTTGAAGCTGCATTGTCCGTCACTTGGAATAATCAGGGACTCGCTCGAAGTTTAGGCAGAGGGCCTCGTTCGATAAGTATGCCATAGTCTCCATCATACATGAAGACTCTCAAAATTCTACAGTGCAATATAAATGAATTGTAACCTGATTGTAATAAATTTTTCAAAACAATTGCAGTCCATACCTCTTTCAAATGATACTGTTGTTCGTCGAATTGGTGATATAGCAGAAGATGTACAGTGTCAGTTTTTCTCGAAGTTGCGTGACAAATTGTTTTCAATACAGTTCGATGAAGCAACAGATTGTAATAAAGATGCTAATTTAATTGCCCATGTTCGATTTTGAGATAATGTGTCAGTAGTAGAAGAATGAACTACTTTTCTGCAAACCAATAGAACTCAAAACAATAGCGCCCGCATTATTTGCTATTTTAAATGATTTTATGAACGAGGCAAACATAGATTGGAAAAATTGCGTCGGAATATGCACCGATGGTGCTCGTTCAATGTCCGGAAGATTCCAAAGTATACAAGCACTTGTAATACAAAAATCGCTTCAGTGCGTTTAGACACATTGTTTGATCCACAGAGAAGCTTTGGCTTCGAAAGAAATTAGTCCTGATCTGAATATTGTGTTTACTATGGTCGTAACTGTAGCAAATTATGTAAAAATGAGAGCCCTGAAATCGAGAATCTTTTCTGCACTTTGTAAAGACATGGGTTCAGTACATTCAGCAATACTATTTTATTGCGAGACAAGATAGATTCACGTGAGAAATTTTTACAACGTGTTTTTGAATTTAGATAAGAAATTACCATTTTCCTAGCGAAAGAAAACAGTCCGGAAGCCGGGAATTTTCGCGATGGTTTTCTTGTGATGAAATTGAGCTACTTGGTCAACAAATTCGAGAAATTAAATAACTTGAATCTTCAACTCCAGGAAGCAAATACACATATATTGGATACGAGTGATAAAGTTAATGCTTTTTGTAGAAAACTGGAATTGTGGAGCAGAAATTTAAAGCAAAAAACCTAACACTGTTTGCAATGTGGATAATTGTACTAAAACTTACAAGAAGAACATGTAAAAGTTGTTTTTGTAACCATTAAATCATTTAGCTATTCTGTAAAAGAATCTTAAATAGCATTTTCTTGCTGACGGAAAACTGATATCAAGTTACGAGTGGGTTAGGGATACAATTTATAAGTATATTCATTTTTTCTACCTAATGTTTCAATTTCGAACGTTATAAAATCAAATTATACCTGCTAACGATCATTATTGGAGAGTGAAATCACATGGCATGATTCTCACTAATTACTATTTTCTTAAGTTTTACAGTAGTATTAGGAGTTATTTACGTTGCATGAGAGCTGAACGATGGGCTATTGGCGACGGTTTGAAACGCATCCCTGAGAATGATCTGAAGACATGCCATCGCATTTTTATCTTTTGCAAAGCGGATGGTTCTCTTGTATTGGTAGACCGATGACGTGTTCATTCAACGTACTGTAGTTGAAGGAAGGTCATCATTGAGGTCAATCACTCCCTCATTGACCAGAACCAGTGATGCTTGACTTCGAAGATCTACTGGAAATCGCTTCTTTTGATTACTGTGGGACTGTTAGTTATCAAAATTTTTTTTAAAAAACTAAGCATTAAGTATTACGTGTTAAGTATCAAGTATTACGTATTAAGCATAAGTTTTACCATACTAATTATTTAAATATTTTATACTTTTACTGAACAATAAATTAGTTACATTTCACTTTTTATAAATTTCGTATACAATTGCGACTAGTCAACTAATTACAATTATAATAATTTAATGCATAACAAGTGTTTAAAGTAGCAAAGCATAGTTAAGGATTAACTTCTCTCTTATTGTTAAATAATATATTTAGCTATAAAATATAATAATTGCCCTTTTATAGTAGCCAAATAATTTATAAAAATCAGATAGGAGAGAGGTAAACAAAATTGAAAAAAAGCATCCTAGTCATAATTTTAAACAAATCGAGTAATATTTTTTATTAGAATTTGAACGTTTATCTTCACTTGCAGTGATGCAGATGCTAATTTAGATGCATTTTCTTTAAATATTTTTTTTTGTTAAAAAAAGTTGCTTTTGATAAACCCTAATAAACACATTGACTCCAACTTTTTCTGTTTTAGCAAGAGAGGCTTTTCTGGAATATTTTAAAATGGTAGCAATTGTTACTACTTAATATTTTATTTTTGGTAAAGTTGATATACAATAATTTGGCCACCATGATATTGAAACAAATAAAACAAATGTGTAAGATTTGTTAAGTTTTTAAGTGACAGCTATATTAAACAAATTTTTCTCACCTTAATTGTTATTTCACCTGGTCTATAACCAGGAAAGGAATGTACAATGTCCAGAATCCCAATTTGCAGTCGTTTTTAAAATATAAGTGACGACAGAAAGGCTCCGTTAATTTTCTTTCGTGAGTTAATTGATATATTTTATGGAATTTAAATATTGTCTGAATAAGGAGTACCGGAAAAAAACACATCGTTAGTAATTATATGAATTTAACAACTGATTCGGTTCTTATCATTAAGTCAAATATTATTAAGTATTTTTTTAAAAGTTAAGTGACATATAAGGATTAATTTAAAGTTCACGGAAAGAAATTTTTCCCTCTTTATACAAATTAACAAAATTATACTTTACTATTTTTGTTAATACTATTAACTTATCAAAAAATTAACCTCCGATGGGACTATTGTTATTTGATACATTATTTATAATGGTACTATATACAGTTCATATAATTGCATTTACAATTAAAAATTTATAAATAAATAAGAGTTAAAAATTAAATTATGCTTTACTATTTTTGTAAATAATATTAAATTATCAAACGATTAAACTCCGATGGGACTATTGTTATTTGATACATTATTTATAATGATATTATATACAGTTCATATAATTGCATTTACAATTAAACATTTATGAATAAATAAAAGTTCCTCAAGTAAAAAAAGATGTATTTTTTTACACATAAAAACATTTTTGAGATTACTTTATGAAAAAAAATATATCCCAAAGTAAAAAAAAAATTTAATTTATAAAGTAAAAAAAATGCATGGAAATGTTCCTTTTTTCCGGAATTCATCTTTGATGATTAATTCATTACTGATAAACACTTAAAGGACTTAAACAGAAAAAAAAAATTAACTTTGTGCCATAGTTATTCTTTTAAAAAATATAAATACGCCAGAATAATTATTTAATTACATTTAATTCAGGTTTAACGACCCCAATCGAATGGAACGTTAAATTTATAAAAGAATTTAACGAGATACTCTTTCCAGCGCATTTTTTTTCAGTGTTTTTTTTCCGTAATTAATTTTTGACTTTTACCAATGATAAACACTTAAAAGGCTTAAATAGGAAAAAAAATCTTATTAACAGCATGAAATTTCTATGACCAATATTTTATTCCACGATAGTTCAATTTGAAAGTTATATATATGCTGGAATTAAATGGATATTTATCTATTTCAAATATAAATTTGGTTATCAAAACGCTTTGAGCGTTGACAACAGCAGAGGCTACAATTATTTCAGGCTGTTGCCAATAATTTTTTTTCAGTGGTAGTGAATCAAAGCAAAATACTTTGAAACAAATAGAATTTTCTTTAAAAAAAATATATAAGAACTTAAGCATTCGTCTGTGCAGGGCTGCGGAGTACTACGCTTTTTGCAAAATAATTTACACATAGGTAAATAATTATATACTAAAGCTTTTAAAAGTTTTGCCAACATCTTAAAAGCCTCACCACGATGGATCTAGATTCTAGATCCATACATTACCCTTACAAGATTCTAGAAGAATGCGGTGTTTTATACGAACTTTTTGAATAGTTATGCAATGTTGCGAAAAATAGCTTAGTAATATTAAAATAAAAGCAAGTTTCCGAAACATAGAATTATACATTAAAACATAAGCTTCGATGCCACAAGAATATATTCTCTCAAAAAGCGTACAAAGTTGACAGGTCTGTCAATGCGACGTTACATGTATTTGTTTAAATTTCTTGGGTTTAGTGGCGTGCAAAATACTTGTAATTGTAATATATTAAAACTAGGAGGCTTCGCCCCCTGCTCGCTCATTGGATACGCTCTTAACGTCTAGCTTTCGTATACTTTTTTGAACACTGANCAAGTAAAAAATTAAATTATACTTTACTCTTTTTGTTAATACTATTAACTTATCAAAAGATTAACCTCCGATGGGGCTATTGTTATTTGATACATTATTTATGATGATACTGTATACAGTTTATATAATTGCATTTACAAGTAAAAATTTATGAATAAATAAAAGTTCCTCAAGTAAAAAAAGATGTATTTTTTTAAACATAAAGACATTTTTGAGATTACTTTATGAAAAAAAATATATCCCAAAGTAAAAAAAAATTTAATTTTATAAAGTAAAAAAAAATGTATGGAAATGTTCCTCTTTTCCGGAATTCATCTTTGACGATTAATTCATTACTGATAAACACCTAAAGGACTTAAACAGAAAAAAAAATGTAACTTTGTGCCATAGTTATTCTTTTAAAACATATAAATACGCCAGAATAATTATTTAATTACATTTAATTCAGGTTTAACGACCCCAATCGAATGGAACGTTAAATTTATAAAAGAATTTAACGAGATACTCTTTCCAGCGTATTTTTTTTTCAGTGTTTTTTTCTCCGTAATTAATTTTTGACTTTCACCAATGATAAACACTTAAAAGGGCTTAAATAGGAAAAAAAATCTTTTTAACTGCATGAAATTTCCATGACCAATATTTTCTTCCACGATTGTTCAATTTGAAAGTTATATATATGCTGGAATTAAATGGATATTTATCTTTTTTAAATATAAATTTGGTTATCAAAATGCTTTGAGCGTTGACAACAGCAGAGACTACAATTATTTAATGCTGTTATACTTATACAATGGTGTGAAAAATAGCTTAATAATAATAAAATAAAAGCAAGTTTTCAAAACTTAGATACCAGAAGAATATATTCTCTTAAAGAAGCGTAGAAAGTTGGCAGGTCTGTCAATGCGAAATTATATGCATCTATTTAAATTTCTTGTGTTTTGTGGCGTGCAAAATACTTGTAATTCTAAGTTATTAAAATATTATTTATACATTACCCTTTCTACCACTAAGGAAATTATTTTCTGATACTACTAAGACCCCGTAGTAGATGGAGCCTCTACTTCAGATCCTAATATGAATATTTATGATTATAATCCATTATGATAGACAGGACAATTTTGTATTTGCAAAATAAATTCTACAAAATTATGTTAATGTTAATTATAAAAAAAAAGAACGGTCCCTTGTTAAGAACGTATGGGTTAAGTTTAAAAATATACTGAGGCAATAAAAATATTTCTCTGCCTACCGGTTGGTTTGTTTTCTTATGGCTTCACTAAAACTATCGAAATTGTCATCTCATAGTTACGAGATGTCATTTTATATTTACTCACGTCAAAGTATCGTTTTAAAATTTTCGATAAGGTCTCTTTATAGCGATAACATGATTTTTAACCTTTCCGTAACAATATAAACGTAGAGGAATACTTTATTTACTTATTTGACTTTTTTTAAGCTCATTTATGTTTAATTCAAGAGGGGTGTGTAACTTATCAGGGACAGACAAGTGTAACTGATTGTACAAACATCACATTATTTCCTTTCATATTTATCAAATATATCATATTTTATTCGTCAAATTTGTTTTGTTTTTTAAATTTAATAAGTACAAAATATTTTGCATAATTTATTCACTCAAAATATTGAGAGTTATTGTATGAAGGTTTCAATTTGGCGAACATAAGGCGTAGTTTATTATTCTAGCTGCCAAAATTAGCTGTAAGTAAGGTTGTTACAAGTATTCTGAAACTCCCTTGTACTCCATTTTTTTGAAGTTTTGTCCAGATGCGTTATGTGTGCCAGAGGTCAAAAATTGTAACATCTTTCACTATCCACCCCTTCTGCGCAGTTTATGTTCATTCAACGCATAGAAAGTGTGGGTGTCTTCATCGAAAGTAAACAAACAACTTATATTTTTCAGCTGTTTGAGCCGAAAATAAACATTGCGCATGTGGCAACTCAAGCCACGAATAAGGTTAAATCCCCACAAAAGGAATTTCTACTAGGCGTCTTCCCTAACCGAGGGAGAATTCAATCAGAATGAATCTTGAACTGGCGAGATAAACATCTCGTGGAATCGGAAAAATCCGATTTGAATATATAATGCACAATCAGAAAGTTTTAATGAATTTCCAAATTTTCCCTTTTTATATATTTATTAAACAGAACAATAGGAACACTAAACATAAACACAAATAAACATAAAATTTTTCTGATTGTGCATTATATATTCAAATCGGATTTTTCCGATTCCACGAGATGTTTATCTCGCCAGTTCAAGATTCATTCTGATTGAATTCTCCCTCGGTTAGGGAAGACGCCTAGTAGAAATCCCTTTTGTGGGGATTTAATCTTATTCGTGGCTTGAGTTGCCACATCCAAGCACATTAGAAATCTCTAGCCAGATGGGCTGAAAATTATTACAATGACCAAACTTCAATGGTAATTTTAAAAAAACGGTATTTGCAAGAAAGAAAAGATAAATAAATTTGACTCAAAGATATAGTATTTTGAGTAATCATTTTCGACAATATTTAGAAAATTGACTGAAATATTTTTAATAAAGTTTATTAGATTGTGTAGGAAATAACTGCCATGAAAAATATTTAACATCTTATGGGAGATCCACGAATTATAATCAAAACTAAAACAATTCTTATCGGTACTTTGTATATTTCCAGATTGCATTTTTCTGAATATTAGTAACAAAAATGCAATTTTTACTGCTGCTTGAACATTTATTTGTTAGTAAAAAATAAAAATAAAAAGCCATCAAAGATAGATTTATGAAACTACACTATTTTCTGAAGAAAAAAAATACTTTCTGGATATTTACAATTCTTGTATCGAAGATAAATCATCAGATTTGACGTCTATCAGTTCGTAATCATTCTTAGTATCAGGATCTTTTTCAGATATTCCGTATCGCAACATTTCCCAGAATAACTTCTGTCTGAACTTGAGACACCTTGAAGATTCCATCACTATCTTCAGACTCTGATCCATCTCTTTCATGGGAGGAAGGGGTCCAAATTTCACAAGGATGATCCGATGCAATTTTTCCTCCAGTGAATTCGCAAATGCCACTCTAAATATTTCCATGCAGAACTCGTTTCTCAGATAGCGCCTATTCAAGAATAGAATTAGACATCAGATTTAACGTAGTTTATTTTTCAAAATTTTTTTTCCTACATTTTCTGGTTTGAAATGAAGCAATAAAGTTATGTGTAGATATTCTACATAATATTCTTCTGCAGTATTAAGCGAAATTTGAAAAAATATACACTTACTTTGTGATTATAAGAATTGTACTTCCTTGACAAAACGGTATTTATTGAAAAGAATTATATTGTGGTACTACTGTTTCCCGCATTTCTATTGGGCATATGCATCACATGGATTAGTCCTTTATAAATAAAAAGAGATCAAGACATCTTGGTTCTAATTACTCTTATCCATAAACGAAGGATAATACCAGCTCTGGCAAATTAAAGATTCAGAAACAAAACAGAAGTGACTTATTTTACAATACTTAAAATTACATGGTTAGTATGATGGTTAATTCCTTTTATGTCGCCCATGCAGTGAAACACACTCTGGACAACACCTAGGTATTCTGAGTAATAAATAATTGAGCTAGTTTTGAAAGGTGGCTGACGGTTTGCAACTCATCAGCCAAGAATGTCCCACACAGGCTCTATCGGGTTCAAGTTTGGTGAGAATGCTGACTATTCTCTACGGGTGATATCCTCTATGACGGAGGTTTGTTTCTCCATCAGTAGCCGCCAATACTCGTATAGTGAAATTCATGATTGTTCATTTAGGCCAATAATGAATGAATTAAACAATTAAGTCTACAGGAAACAATATATAACTCGTTAACATGAATTTATTTTATTCAGCATAATTGGTGACAGATAATGGCCATTTCTGTATCCAAAACAGATATATGAAATCCCTATCAAAGGGATGAAATCAGAATAATCTCTATTAAGAGATCATAAAGCCAGAATATCATTTCTGACGGTTAGAAATTGAGACAGGGGAGGCCCCAAAGGGCTGCCAGCCTCCACAAATTTGAAATTAACAGTGAATATAATTATTCGTAACAGACATAGAAATTATGGGTAGGAGATCCAAAATTGGCGATTTATCATAATATACCATAGCCAAAACAAAGCCAACCAGCATATCAATATTGGGTTTAAAAGAACACCTTGGCGATCACGAGTCGCCAACAAATTTATGAGAATTATTACAACCATGCAACCGAAACATTTAGCCGTTGGAAATTTAGAATAAAAAGTTATAAATAGATTTTTGTTTTCGATTAGAGGCGACAGTGAATTTATAAGTCTGCATTAGTAATGAAATAAAAGTATCCGTTACATTGACTAGAAGAGAAGAAATAAATATTTTATGTTCGTTTTAAAAGATTAAGTCTTTGATTTATTTTAAATATAATTCTTCTATTAATAAAAATAAGCTTAAGTCATGAAAGATATTTTTAAAAGATAGGAAATAAATATGTAATGCCAATTGTGGCATCACATCCTCGGATTGAAGGCATTTGTTCATGATATTTGCTCGGTGAGGACGGGTGTTGTCCTCCGAAAACACAAATTCTGCTCCTATAGCACTCCTAAACAAACGTGCTTGTTGTTTTAGAATGATGTCCCGATAAATTTTGTCTTTCACGGTCCCGACTTGAACATGCAGATCTGTATAATTCCACCCTGTATAATTCCACCAGAAACGAGCAATCCTGAACCACTATAACGGTTTTGTTAGGTAACAGGTACCTGGCGTTCTCCTTATGAAAGTCCGCCATAAATCAGACTGCAAGGTAAACAAGGATTGATCAGTAAACATTATACAATTCCATTGTGTCGATGACCACATTGCATATTCTCTACTTCAGATCATACATGGGAACGTTTACTTTTAAAAAGTAACGAGTAAAAGTATCATTACTTTAGGCAAAAGTAACGAGTAAATTGTTAAAAGTTTTGATTTTGAAAAGTAACGAGTAAAAAAGTACAAGTAACGAGTACGCGTAAGAGTACAGGTACAAAACAATTACGATTTTTAAGTACATTTCAAGGAAATTGAAAATTCAAAATAAACTTAAATCAAACAAATGTAAGAAAATATAGTATTAATTTAAAACATATTAAATTTTCATTAAAATGCATAAAACTGTTAAAATGAATGAAAATGTAACTTCCGTGAAATAGTGAACAATGAAAGTATTCAGAATACAAAATTCCATGTTTCCAAATAAAATTTTTAATTTTAATACTACTAAAAAGTTAGAAATTTTGTTTCCATTATTCAATTTGTAGTAATAAAAACATTTGTAGATCAAATTCGATAAATATTGTAACTTTTATTTAAGGAAATAAGTGAAAAATTCTTTAAAAAAAATGCGCTCATATACACATGTAACTTCTTGAAAGTCATTAAATTACAAATTATATTTAGTTTTTTTTAAATTTAAAAGAGAATAATTTTAGAATTTCAAATAATGACGATTTCTTAATTTGGGATATAAATATTCCGTTGTGAAATCTCGCATAATCAAAAATTTTGCACTAAGGTTTTATTTTCAAATTTATTCATGTCATAAATTAAGAGTTTAAATGGTAAAATTCAAAAAAGTAAAGAAAATGTTTTCATTCAACATCAAAGAAATAATAAAACTCTAGAATTTTTTTTAAATGCGTATTATATTTTAATTAAATGAAGTATAGTTTTCATATTTAAAATCTTTAATGCCTAAAAATGTAAAGTTTGTGCCCAAAATGTTTGGTTTAGTAGATTATTGAAGTTATTTACAAAAATACACATATAGTTGTCAAAAGTATTGGTTGCTTAAATATTATTTTCTAAGAGAAAAAAACGCGTGTCGTTAACAAAAGAAAAGTGATACCACCACCGATTTGAATTTATAAGACCGTCAACATTTTACCATCCCCTGCAGAGGCTTATCTTGGAGAAACAGTTCCAGTGACTATTCTCGTATCTGCACATTTTAATACATATTTTCTATCCATACAATATAAAAGGATTATCTAAGGAATTATATAGTCAAAAATTGCATTACATGTTTTCAAAGATTTGCAGAAAAACTATTCTAATTTTAATAATCTTGCATTAAGGGGTAAATTCGAAACATTAAGTAATTACAAAATATTTATGTTATTTACCATTATATCAGATGAAGAGAAGTAGTGACAACTTAACTGATTTAATGAAACAAAGTCAGATTTTAAAGTTTTTCAAACATGATATAATTGGAGACACAATGCTCTGAATTTTTTTTTAAGGACAATAACTTTTTTTTTTAAATAAATATTACTCATTCTTAGAAATTAAACTAAAGGAAGCTGCTGTTAGAAAAATAATCATTTTTCTTTCTGACAGCAAAATATTGAAAATTTAAGAAGCCTCTGATCATATGTACTGTGATCAAATCTAATTAAATTCTCCCCTGTTATTATAAATTAGTTAAAGAGCCCAATACAAATAGTTACAACCGATTATGACAATTGACACGAAAAAAAATTCTTCGGCGAGAAACATTCAGCAAAGTTTTATAATTTTTCAAAAATTTAAAAAGAGTTTTAAAAAAAATTACCGGAAAATTTCATGGTAACTATGGAAATTGAAATAGGTTAGAATTTTATCTCAAGAAGTTTTGAGAACAAAATTTGTAAAACCAAATATTTATAACGATTTAGAGATCTGAATACTTTTTAACTTATATATAATAATTTGTTTATGGACCGTGTAAGTCTATGCACAGATGGCTCTAGAGGTTAAAATTAGTAGTAAGTCTTCCGGGTTATTACTTTCGATTGATTTTAATGTATACGCTTGAAAAAGCCCGCCGTACATAATTATTATTTTCGAAGTGTTTACCTTTTAACACGTTCTTTCAATTCAATTTTAAAAGAAACAAAGAGTAAATGAATTCGAACGAAGAATGGATTAAACTTAATTCTTAAATGCTTTCTATCTCACGACCTGTAAAAATACACTGAAGAGCCAAAAAAAAAACTTTTACAGACATGAGTACGCAAATAAAGGGGTGTGGAGCCAATCAAAGTACAGCGCTGCGATCGGCAACGCGTATATAAGACAACGAGTGTCTAGTACAGTTCTTAGATCGGTTACTGCTGCTACAATGCCAGGTTATACAGATTTAAGTGACTTTGAACGAGGTGTTATAGTCGGCGCACGGGAGATGGGACATAGCATCTCCGAGATAGCAATGAAATTTGGATTTTCACGTACGACCATTTCACGAGTATACCGTGAGTATCGGAAATCCACCAAAATCTCCAGACATGAACATTATTGAAAATATTTGGGATGCCTTGGAATGTGATGTTCAGAAGATATCCCCACCCCCTCTTACGCCCAGTGGTATATGGACAGCCCTGCAGGATTCATGGTGTCAATTATCTCCAGCACTACTTCACACATTGGTCGAATCCATGCCACGTCGTGTTGCGGCACTTCAGCGTGTTCCCGGGGGCCCTACACGATGTTAGGCTGTTATACCAGTTTTTTTGCTCTTCAGTGTATATAATTTACAGAAAAGCTTTATGTATGGTAAAATTTCCCAATAAAAATCATAATTATAAAACTTCCTAGAATATTAAAATCCTGTTCCTACATCGCCTCATAAGCATAACATAAGCGGAGGGAAGTTTTCAAAATTTCTTCCTGTTTTGTGAAGCTTTTTATTGTTTACATTCAGTCAACCATTCATATTCTAGAAACAAAAAATGATTGCAGAAATCATGGAGGTTGGTGAGCCAAGTGAGTAGAAGAGGAGGGCAGTGTCAATTAGTAAATATAAAATTAATGGTCACGTGCATTTATTAAGCTGTAATACCGTAAAAACTTCATTTTTTACATATTACAATGTGAGTATGAATTATTTTTGCCAAACTTTTTTCTTTTCAAGAAAGGGAAGTATGAAACTGTAAAAGTTCTATTGTGGAAAAAGAAACCGAATAAAACACAAAGGCCTGTTATGAACTATTTTTCAAAAAGAGCAAGACTGGTCACTTAACTATTTAAATCATGAAGTTTATCAATGAGAGACGAGACATTCATGGTCATCCTATTTAATTAACAACATAAATATCTATTTTTTATTGGAAATAATCCCAATAGCTATACTTTAAAATTAAAGTCATGTTTTGAATTATTCTTATTCTCATTTATTCATTATCGCTGTTTAACTGTTGATCTAAAAAACGGATGATCAGCTCTTCAACTCCTTTGTTCGTTCAATGCAATTTTCACTTTGTCCGTGCAACTATTCAATAGCGTTGTCCGTTTTTGTACCCAAGCCCTAAGATAAGGGGACTTTTTGGGCAAGCATATGAATAAACACACCTTTTTGGAAGATTTTTTAAGCGGAATTATCTACATTTAATATTAAGTTATTATGTCTAAAAGCTACATTTGTATTTTCGGGCGTTTTTCTACAGTCTTTTGAGCAAGATGACATAAAATATATTATGCTGAAAATTTTTTTTTCTTTTTTTTATGTTTGGCACATATACTAATTTTAATATTAGATCCGTGCCATTTTTTGATAAACTGAAATAAATAAAATAAGTATCGCGAATAAAATTAATGAATATAAATTTAAACTATAAATACATTAATAATTCATAACTCTGTCGGGAAAGTAGCTCGAATTGTATTAAAAAGTAGCTTAATTTTTTCTGACAGTATGTTCCCATTCTTTCTTAAAGTTAAATGAAAAAAATATAGTTTTACAAATTCTTATACTTTTATTTTGGCTGTAGAAAATTATAATAAAGCTTCAGAAATGAATATTTATTCATAAATATTTCTTATTTCTAGAATTTTTTTTCCATATCTATTCAGAACTCTTGTTTTAGAGGAAAATCATCAGAACTGCAATTAGCAAAACAACTTATAGTTAAACAAACACATATTGGTTTCTGGACGTGCTTCTGCGATCTTTTGATCAACTTATATTATACAGGGTGTTTATAAATTCCCGGACCAATTTTGATGTTTAATAACTCATAAAATAATGAAGATATAAACAAACTTATGGTATTTATTGGTGGAATAACTCATATATTTTCCTTTTCAGGTTTGAATATCTTTACTTTTGTAAATATCGTCCGCGCGTGTGGTTAGTTTCAGATAATTTCATTTTCCAGTCTAAATAACTATACTTTTCTAAATATTGTCTGCTTATTAATCGCATTTTTCTCTCTTTTGTTTTTGGCATTTATTGCAATGTTATGTTTACTTTTGATGTGTTTGTTCCATGTAATACTTTTCCATGTGATGTTTTATTCGAGCGGATATTAAAGAGAATGCATACGCGGCAAGAGAAAGCACAGATTTTATGGTGGTTCATAGAAACGAAATCGATAGTGCAAGCACAGAGAAATTGCTGAAGAATTTACCGAAAAGATCCTCCATCCAAAAGCGGATCTTGTGGAAAAAGAATTTTCTAGAAACTGGAAACAACCGCAATAGCCTCTGTGGATGCCGACATGCTTTGCCGCTACCTGGCGTGAAATTGACTATCGACTTGATATTCTCCGTGCGACGAAGGGGGCACACGTGGAAGTTCATTGACAAGGGTCATGAAACTTTTTGAGTCTATCTAACCATTTATGTTATTAATTTTAATCTACCTTTATTATTTTATGAGTTATTAAGCATCAAAATGGGTCCGGGACTTTATAAACACCCTGTATTATATCAAACTGAAAATTTATTTATATTATTTTTATGCCTTTTTCACATGTTAATGAGAATATTAGATGAATACCGTATTTTTTAAGTAGAATGAAATAAATAATCATTATGAATAAGGTCAATAAATAAATTAAAACAATAACTATATTTATATTCATAACTGAGTCGGGAAAGTCACATACAAAAACTCAGAATGTATTAAATGTTGCTTTATTTTTACCGACTGCATGTTACCATGTTTGCTTAAAATTTAAATAAGCAAAAGTTTATACAGATTCTTGAACATTTATTTTTTATAGGAAATCAAAATATATTTACACACTTTATTTCTAGATATAATAAGCACTCAGAACTCTTGTATTAAAGGAACATCATCAGAGCTATCGCCATGCAGTTCGTAATCAATACCAGTATCAGGAGATTTTTCAGGCAATTCGTATCGCAGCATATGCCAGAACAACTTATCTCCGAATTTGTGACACCTTGACGATTCCATCACTCTCTTTAGACTCTGATCCATCTCTTTCAGGGGTGGGTAGGGTCCACGCGTCACGAGGATGATCCGATGCAATTTCTCCTCCATTGAATTCGCAAATGCCACTCTAAATATCTCCATGTATAACTCATTTTCCAAGTAGTTCCTGTTTTCAGGCAGTGTATAGAAAATTCACATGATACATTCGTTTATGAACAAATAAAATCCAGATATCTTTGGTTCAAATCAGCATAAAATAATAAAAAGTATAAAAATATTTAACAGTGAATAGGTAACGAAGTCATGGTTCTTTTTTGGTATAAAAGCATTTTTTGGCATAAAAGCACCTAGGAATCTTTGGATTCAACCCCTCTCGAATTGCAAGATATTTTTTCTAACAAATGGATATAAATAGTTTTACTTAAATATAAAAAGTTACACTAAAAAAAAACATTAATTTATTTTCCACTTCAACAAAGATGAAAAAGTCAACTATGTAATCCTGCCTGATCCTCGTTAAACTGTTCTACCGTAAAATGCTCCATTTCCCACATAGGTTGTCGAGCTACCGAAGCGGGGATGCCCTCCCTTCCCTCTGCAGAGGATCAAAACTGTGATGTCATGTGCTCGGATTATCCTCAGGGATGTTTCTCATACCGTTGCCAATAGACCATCGATCTGCTGTATTACGAAATAAATAAAATACAACAACGAAAAATTTACAACAAATTTTTCCAACTTCTTCAAAATTTTTCTCATTTTCGATTTCGTAGTCCTATTTTAAAGTCTTTTGATTTAAGGCATTATGGGTATTCTAAGGCGTTTATCCTTTTAACTAGCTCATCACATACAAACGTACAGTAGTTTTGAAATGAGTGATAATTTGTGCTTTTGAAACAAGCCAACAAGCCTCTAGCACTGGATATAAGAGTAAATCAGTAAAAAATTATTCTGTTTTTCGTGATTAATTTCAGGACAAATTTTATAACTAATTACAATTCAAACCGTGCATTTCATTGTGATCCCCAATTATTGCGATTGTCCTGATTATTATTTTGCAAGATTTACTGACGCTTTAAATTTTAAAATATAATAAAAATACGTTATTTTATGCCAGATATTTAACAATGTAATGCCAGTTACTGTGATTTTGTTGCACAGGACATAGTTTGCAAATCCCTGTCGAAGAGTGCCGCAAATCTAGATAGAGGTTTTAGAGAGGTTTCATTCTTTTTATTTGAAAAAGAAATTGAGGATGGAATATTACTAATAAAACTCTTAGAATTAAGAAGTCAAAGTCATTTTCTCTGCATTTAAAGAAAACTCTCTTGAATTAAAAAAAACTAGCGGAGATGAAATGAGACAACATTTATTCCATACAAAAGCCTTTTTTACTAAGAACTTAAACTCTGCATTATTTTGGCTATTTTAATTATATTATTACTTATTTAATTATTTTAATTATAGTATTACTTTAAAAACATAATTACGACTGTAAACAAGTATATGACTTAAATTTATAATTAATAACCGCAATACTCCAGATTTTTTTCATTTTAAAGCAGAAATACATAATTTTCCACCCTCTTCTTGTAAAACAAAAGTTTCCATGATTCTTTTTTTTTTGTTACGGATTATTATTATTCTTAAATTGTACATACAAACTTCATAATTTTCTCTCGAGGTTCATATTTTACTGCACTTTATTCATAAACTAATTTATTAAATGGTTTTTTTTTGTTATTAACTAGTTAAATGCTAGTTCTTCGTAAGGGATGAAAAATAACGAGAAAGTAAATAACTAGCAAATCGTATTAATCAACAAAATAAAAATCATGCTCAATACTGAAAAGCATATCACAACACAATTAAATAAACTAAAATAAGTATAATTTTTTTTCTGTAACTATTTAAAACGTGTTATTCAGAATTTACGACAATTTTCCAATTGCTTAGTTGATATCTTTAAATTTATTTTATTAGTTCCCTTTCTATAATTTTAGTTTATATAAACATGCTTTAAAAGAGAAAATATTATTATAACAGGATCGCAGTTTCATATACCTTTTAAAATACGAATTCGGTGTCTTCATCCAACGCATTCTACAACTGAAAGCCTCCACACGGTTTCTTATAGGTAGTCCGATCAAACCACTATCAAAGTAAACCAGTTTACGAAAGAGTTCTTTAATAGAAAATCTAGTAATACTAAGAAAGTGGTAGCAAATATATGTCTAAAAAATTTATTCAATTTATGAATATGATTGGTTCGTTTCATTTCCTTGTCAACCACTGCAGATTCAATTCTCAAATATATATAACGCATTGCTCTCAATTAGTTTCGAAATAGAATTTGGGTTCATGCGCACAACTGGTTCACTTTTTAAATAATTTGAGCAGATAACTTATAAAAAACCGTGTGAAGGTTTTCTGATTCAGGAGGTATTGCCTCATCACCATAATTCGTGAAATTCTTGACGTTTATTTTGCTTGTGATACCCTAACATAGGAAGGTAGATATTTAATTCACGTTGCACTTGAGCTGCACAATGAGCTATTGTCGTCGGTTTGGGAAACATCCCTGAGGATGAACCGAAGACATGCCATCGCAATTTGTGAGGCTCCTCAAATTATACGTAGGGGAAAGAAATTTTCTCCTGATCCCTTATGTCTCCCCCCTGTATGTAAAAAAATTACAGTGCATTTCATGGTGTTTATTTTTCTGAGCATATGTTACAATGTTTTCGTGCATAACAGTAAAAAAACTGTTGTTTTTGTTACACATGAGAAATGTTGACTCATAGATACATTATTTTGAGTGATAATTTTCAGCAAAAAGGAGAAAATAGGCCAAAACATTCTGAATAGTTAATATGATTGCGTCTATAGCTTCCATGAATTAAATAGCATCTATCTCATGTGAGCTTCTTTGAGTTACAATCAAAATTGAAAAAATTTAAAACGTATTCCATAGTGTTTAATTTTTTCTGACTGTACATTAATTACAATGTTTCTTACCAACTGCAATTTTCAGTTATAAAAAATAAAAATATAGGTCCAAAAAAGGTTAGATTTATAAAACTAGAACTTCCCGACACATCTAGAATTCTTGTATCAAAGGCACATCGTTAGGTTGGTCATCTAGCAGTTCATAATCATCAATATTCGGTCTTTTTTCAGGCATTTCGTATCGCAACATTTCCCAGAATAACTTCTCTCTGAACTTGAGACACCTTGAAGATTCCATCACTATCTTCAGACTCTGATCCATCTCTTTCATGGGAGGAAAGGGTCCAAATTTCACAAGGATGATCCGATGCGATTTCTCCTCCAGTGAATTCGCAAATGCCACTCTAAGTATCTCCATGCAGAACTCGTTTCTCAGATAGCGCCTATCCAAGAATAGAATCAGACATCAGATTTAATTCAGACCATTTTTTTCTGCATATTTCAATATGACATGAAACAACAAAGTTGTGTGTTTTTTTAAAAAAAGTGGATATTAATTAATTTNTATATATTCTTCGTTACTAGTAGACGTCCAATTAGACGTTAGCACTAGTCTTATTCAGTTAAAACAATTAAACAAATCAATTAAAACAAATGAAACAAAATTTTGAATCTAAATCTATATATATAAAAATCTCTTGTCACAGTTTTAGTGTTTAAACTCCTCCGAAACGGCTTGACCAATTTTGATGAAATTTTATGTGTATATTCAGTAGGTCTGAGAGTAGGTTTATAACTAATTTTTTTCATTTTTGGGACAAATTTAAAGTATATTTTAAATATATCTTTATTTAATCGTATTCGGATACATGCTAGACATAGAAACATAACAATTAAAAAACATTATTCAAGTACGTTGCAACAAGTCATATTAAACTCTAATACTTATGCTCGCCCTTAAAAGAAGAGCATCAAGCATATTTGCAAGTATGGCAGTATTTCGAGTTGAAAATACCAAAGTGACTGCTCTTCCAATGAATAACCATGACGGAATAACGCTGTGCCAAATTGGACAGTACATCAGCCCCAATGAAGCTATTTGGCGTATCTTTGGATTCCCAATTCATGAACGGGATCCAACCGTTAGTCATTTAGCCGTCCATCTTGAAAATGGTCAGAGCGTATATTTCACGAACGAGACAGCGATTGACCGAGCTCTAAATCCACCAAAAACTACACTCATAGAATTTTTTTGAATTGTGTAATCGTGCGGATGCTTTTGGTGCCTTTGCACGGACATTACTCTACTCAGAAGTACCACACTATTTCACATGGGCTCAAACAAAAAAAATGGACACCCCGCAAGCAAGGCACATCGATTGATGCCTGTCACGGTTTATTCAAATCAAATGCCTTGGGGATAGTATTTACAGTCAATCCAAGGCAGACTGAGTGCTTTTATTGGTTAATGTCACCGACTCATTGTCATTTCAAGATATACGTAAATTCGATGGACATGAGCATCCAACGTAATAAGATGCATGCCTTGCAATCGGCTTGCTGGAAGACGACAATCAATGGGAATGTATGCTTGCTGAAGCAGCATTGAACTGTACTGCAAAGCAAATTCGCCTTCTATTTGCTATAGTATTAACTACATGTTTCCCGGTCCGTACAGAAACGTTATGGGACAATCACTAAGATTCGATGACGGATGATATGCGGTATGAACATCGCACACGTTGCAACGATCTAACGATAGCATTCAGCGATGCTATGTACAATGAAGCACTGATTGCTATTGAGGATCTTTGCATCATTATTGCCAAGTTGCCACTCATTCATTTCGTTATGCCTCAGCCAAACCGAAGTGCCTCTGAGTTATTAAACACTGACATGAGTCGTGAACTTCAATACAATACGGTAGAAAAGGCAGCGATTGTTACTCGCAATGTTCCACTAATGAATAAGGAACAAAGGAACATTTATGAACGCATTATGCTTGCAGTTTCGGCAGGTCAAGGTGGATTTTTCTGGATGCACCAGGTGGAACTCGCAAAACATTTATTATTTCACTAACTCTCGCTGAAATACGATCAAATAATGGCATCGCGTTGGCCGTTGCACCATCTGGCATTGCGGCAACTTTATTGGATGGAGGCAGAACAGCTCATTCAGTATTTAAATTGTCACTGAATATTCAAAACAACCCAGATGCAGTGTGCAACATAAAAAACCAATCGTCTATGGCCATAGTGTTGAAACACTGTAAAATTATCATCTGGGATGAATGCACTATGACTCACAAACATTCGCTTGAGGCGTTGAGCAGGACATGGAAAGATATAAAAAACAATGACAAATTATTTGGCTGCTCTCTGTTACTCCTTTCAGGTGTTTTCAGCCAAACACTTCCCGTCATTCCGCGTTCAACGTACGCAGATGAGATCAATGCTTGCTTGAAATCATCTCCACTGTTGCGTAATGTTGAAAAAATTCAACTGAAGGTAAATATGCGTGTCTAAATGCCTCAAGATCCATCTGCTGAAACATTCTCAGAACAATTGTTAGATATCGGTGATGGAAAAGTTACTAAGGATGAGACTGGATGCATAAGATTGCCGGACAATTTCTGCACAATCATTGATTCACAACATGGTCTCATTAACCTAATATTTCCCGATGTACAGTCCGCAAAAAAAAAAGATATCACCCTGAATAACTTTCGTTCTAATGATTGGATTTTCACGATCTAAGTGTCAATCTTAATGGTTCCCGGGGGTGACCTCAAATATGCTAATTAATTAGTGCTAACTATTAATTAAGTTACGAAATCAGACACAAAAACGTACTTTCTCTGAATAAACATGTATTTTTTTTTACATATTTGGATTCCTGACCTTCAAAATATAGGGGGTAGCCGCAATCTGGGAAATGTGGTCCCCATAGTTTGGTCAGGAGAGCGAT
>NC_092212.1:16105310-16112050 GCF_043381705.1 Parasteatoda tepidariorum
TGGGAAAGACTTTAAAACAAAACTTACAACAGTTACTTTTCTCAACAACTGAAATTTAGAATAGTGTGATTAAGAAAAATATGTGAACTGTTTGCAATTTCAAATTAATATTGAAATGTACAGGTTTAGAATTTTCTACAGTGAAAAGTTTTCGGAACTTCAGTGTTCAAAAAAGTATACAAAAGCTAGACGTTAAGAACGTATCCAATGAGCGAGTAAAGTGAGCATCGGATTGCGAAGCAATCCGAAATGAACTGCGAAAGCAGTTCCGGGGGTTGACGAGCACCAGCGAGCAGGGGGCGAAGCCTCCTAGTTTTATTATACTGAACTAGAAATTAAATTATGCATGTTTAATGATTTCTAATAGAAATCGATGAATTGGAATCTAAATTTGCGAATCTTCAGAAGCTTACCTGCAAGGAAAATAAATACGGGGTTTAAAATATTTATTTGGGGGATATGTCCATACACTTATGTTATCGATTTTAGATTTAAAAATTTATTTGGTGAATATATCTATATTTATGTTAGCCATTATGCTGACCTGACTTGTTGAAACAAAAATAACTAATTCTTAAAAATGTGCAAAAACTCTCAGATTAACACATTTTTGATTAAACAGAGCTGTAAGCTAGAAGTGAAGAATGTTGTCGTTGATTTATCTTTGAATAAAAAAAGAAATAACTTTCTGAAACTTAAATCTCAACAGTGTGTCGTACTAAGCATAAGAGAAAATTCGTTTTCACGCACCTGCCCCGAACGTTTCTAATACCGGTGTTCCAATACATTTTGTGATCTTTTTCGTCCATCAAATAATCAGTGTGTTAAATTTCATTGTAATCGGAAGAATGGTACTGATCTGATGAGGAGTTTACTCCTTACAGACAGACAAATAAAATAAAAAAGCACGTATTCATTTTTATATGTGTAAATTGATAATTGTTTATTTAAAAGTATATATATATATATATATATATATATATATGTTAATTAGTTGTATGGAGTTGTAAATAAAATTAATTTTCCTTAATTTTTGAAACCTAGTATCAGATATTAAATATTAGACATGAATTTGGTTATCACTTAATGTTTAGCAAGTTGCCATTTCTATATTTGCAAGAATAAAATCTAGGAATTAAGAAGAAAAAAAAATTACCTTTTTGTTTCGATAAAAGAGACTGTTCTTTCAATAATTAAATTTATTGGTTATTAAGGGATTTTCTATTTTTAAAATCAGTTTAGTTTCAAACCAAAGTTTGTCAGCATGCTGTTTCTTATTATTTCCAATTATTTTAATTAACTCCAGCAAAGTACTCGAACTACTTATTCAGCAACCACATGAACAGCTTATCTCACTGTGTTAAACTGCTATTATATCGATTAAATTTAGGCTGAAAATAGTTAAGAGAAATGACACTTACTTAGTGAGCAAAATGACGATTCGTTTGCTATCCACCACTCGTTCCATTAGATTGTTTATTTCGAAATTTCCAGCTTTGAGGTCTCTCTGGGGGACAAATAATTTATAAAATGGATGTTTCTCTTCCAGTTCTAAGGAAAAGCAAAATAAACAATGGTAAAAAATGCAGTTTATTACCTCCTTCTAACTTAAATAATATTTTTCACCCATTTGGAATATGAATAAGAATAAGAAGATGTAGGAGAAGAAGAAGTAGATGGTGATATGGAAGACAAAGTAGAAAGGCGAGGAAGAGAGAGAGGAGGAAAAGAGAGAATAAGTAGAAGAGAATGAATAGAAGTAAGAGAGGAGAATGAGTTGAAGTAGAAGAAGAAAATGAGTAGAAGTAGAAGAAGAAGAAAAAAGAATATGAAGAGAAAGAATAAAAAGAAGTAAAAAATATAGAAGAAAAAAAAATAGAGGATAAAAAAAAATTAAATGCTGATCAATGAAGAAACAGCAGTATGTAGTTTTCATGGCGAAATTGCATTATATGTTCTTTTGAATAGAAGTTATGAAATCCCATGTTATTATCAAATCCCGTCTACCTGTTTAGGGTTAAAACTTGAACATTTCCCTATATGTATGAAACAATAGTACATAGCTGCCGAACTTTACACGAAATAAGAGATGTTTTTACTAGTGGTAGTAAAACAAAAATTACATTTACCATAACCCAACATAGAAAATTTTCATCCAAAATCAATTTCCCCAAATATTCGTAAAATGGCAATTGAATTACAATTTGAGACCTTTTTTTTATTTCGCGAGATATTAAACACACCCTCATCTAACTATCATATGTTTACATGAATGTTTAATTTATTTACTTGTAATGCCGGTGAAAACCAATTTAAATATAAATTTATGTTGCTCAGAAAAATGGTATAAAAATATAAATTTATGTCATAAGAAATAAAACTATTGCAACCACCGTATGTTCAATTATATAATTTGACAAAAAAATTCATTAAACTCTGTGAAATGACATTTATAATTGCAAACAGTTCCTCATTGAGCTGATCGTTTAGACAGTGTTCATAGTAGCACAACGAAGTCAAGCATCACTGGCTGTGGTCAGTGCGCGGGTGAGTGACCACTTTGATCTGCCTGCAAATGGATCTAGAGTGTGAGGTGCGTTAAACTGTTCTACCGTGAAAAGCTCGACTTCTCGAAGGTCGTCTTGTTACCGAATCAGGGCAGCACCCCTTTGCAGAGGATCAAAATTCGGATGGCACGTCTTCAGATCATCCTCAGGAATGTTTCCCAGAACGTCACTAAAAGGTTTATTTTAGTGGTAGCTACTATTATGCTTAAATGTATTAATTTTAGTTTTTTTAAACTTATTTTCCACACCACTGTGCATTAATGATTTAAAAGTTCATATTCAACGCCATTTTGTTCCAGCTCTTTCATGGTGAGGCTTTTAAAATGTTGGCTACATTGGAAAAAACACAGAAAGCTTTGGTTTTTAAATGTCTACTACTCTACAAAATATTTTGAATAAAGCGTTAGTAGTTGGCAGGCCTGCTTTTGTCGCACTTAAAAATAATATAAAAGTTTAATCTGGCATTCTGAGGATTTTGCTACCACACGATTATGAATTGTTTTAAGAAAATGTAAAGCAAGAAGCTGAGATTTTAAGGCATTTTTAAACTTACCTGGCAGAAAGTGTTTTCGGACCCTAGCAGCGTCTTCATCAGTGAACGAAATATAAGCATCGAATAGTTTTCCGTCATCTCTTTTGTCTCGTTTCTTGAAACATCTCCATTCTCTCGAATAGAGCCACACTTTTAAATGATATCGATATCGGAAATACAACAAAATGGAGGCCACTGTCATCATTAGAATCACTGCAAGGTATGAATAAAAAAAAACAATTATTTTTGAAAATTGTTTATTAGTAATATATACACCCAAAATTAGGTTATATATCATTCAAAATTTTGACAACCATTCAAATTGAAATAACAGTTTTTCTAATATGCTCAAAATAATGATTAGGAATCTTTACTGGCAAATTAATAAAAATTGCCCACATTAACCTTACTCTCTAGTTTTATCGAATCTGGGGGGTGAAAAAAACGCTAGGCTGCCTACTTTCTGATCTTTTTGTGAAAATTTCTTCTAGTGGTAGCTGAGTTAATGTTTTAATGTATGATTCTTTATTTTGTAAATTTGATTCAAATTTATTCAACACACCACTACATTTAAATGAAACGGGGAAGAGAAAACAAATATTCCTCTCTAAATTTGCTTCTGCATTTGTGCAAAACTGCATTTGTATTTTTTAATATCCTGAACCGTTGGATAACAATATCGAGACATGGGACTAATATTAAGATAATGATTTTTGCATACAGTTCTGAGCAGTATTAATAAAATCGAAATATGCACTGTCCATGAATAAGGTCAACTTCATATGCTTGCTATATTTTCCTTGCTTTGTTCTTATGGACAATTTAATGCGTAAGTTTTAATAAATTAAAAAAAGGAAGCTCTAAAATGCAAATTATTTTTACAAAGTTGATTCGTAATATTATCCCCCCCCCCCCCCCCCTACTTACCCAATCCATCCAAAGCCGAAAACATGAGGTCGAGTAATCCCAGATAGTAGTGCAAGGTTGATTTTAATGACATCAACAACCTTTATCGCAACCCCTGTACTAGGGTTATAAATGATTAGCAAATAAACCATGCAAGCTTGAAATTTAACTATGCTACCAATGTTCGCATTAATTTCGCAAAAACAACCCTTTTATATCGAGATTGAATCTGGCTTTGCGAAACAAGACTAGAAAAACGTTCTGAAATCACGAATAAATCATCCTTTTCAAATCAACAGTAGAAAAGCGTTTCCAAACCGAGGATAAATTCACCTTTCCAAGATTTCATTTAGAATTTATAACCCTCACTTAAACAAGGTTTATTCGCGCTTTTCACACTTTCTTTAAAGCTCTAAAAGTGAAAAAGTAAAACCAATTTAGCCTAATCACAAGTTTTCAACGCAAACATAATTCTGCATTTCAGAGCTTGGACAAAGCTAGAGAGAAGAAAAAGGCAAAAAGAAGATTTACAGTAAAAGACGAAAATATCTCATTTTTGTAAATTTTGCATACTAATATTTCTTCCAAGTCTAAAAAAGATTGATTGATCAATCTTTCTATGCCGACCAAATGAAAATACAACGTTTAACATAGTGTTGCGTACTATCTGGATTTTCATTCACAATGTAAAAGGTACACAACAGTTTGCAATTGGTTTAATAACGTTTTATTTGGAGGAGATTTCTGGGTTTTGACGATTTTTGAACTAGCTTTACTTTGGTATAGATGATAGAAGGGCCGGGATAGCCTGGTTGGAAAGGTGTTAGGCCCATATCTAAGAGGTACTGAATTCGATCCCGTTCTGTCGGAGATTCTTCTTGTAGTATGTGGTAACTGGTGCGCATTAAATCTGTCGGGTCATGAAGTCCTCCATGTTCCCATAACAAATTATACCTCTCGTAGGACTGAATTGGAGATTGATTGTTCTATTGTTCAGGTTAGAATTACGATTCTGTGGATGAATGAATGAATATGTGAATGGCTCCGCCCTATAAAAAGGGCTGTGAGGAGTGTACAGCTGAAGTCGTACTTTTGGACATAGCACTGATAAGCAAGAAACGCACCATCGGCATTAAATTTCACCGAGGTTACTTGCTTACATAGGCAAGTGACATTAAAAACAACAACATAAATGATAAAAGAAAAGCATCTTTTAACATAACTTTTCTGTAGTTCAAGACATGTTTGATATTGATACTTACCCGCACCACCTACCCCCATTAAGATATAGTTCCGTATTAGTTTAGGACAAAGCTCGATTTCACTTAGAGTAATTATTACTCTCCCTCTCATATTCTCTCTGTCTTCTTCAAAGCTGCATCGTGTCTCGTTTACATCTAAAATCTGAAAATATTTCGAAATTTTAGAAATTTTCTAAAATGGCATTAATCCGTCAATTAGGGTTACTTTGCCTAGTTTTAAATTTCGATTAAATTTTTCGCTTACTTCAGTAAGAGAGTAATTAAAATCGCCAATTAGTGGGAGAAATTGGTATTATAATATTTAAATTCGCTTTCATTACTTTCCCTTTTAGTAAAAATTCAAAAATGTGTTAGGCAAACATATCCTTACTACCGGCGTACTTTATTACGTAACGTAGTTACGCCAAGTTGTCACGTAACGTAGTTACGCCAACTGCTTCTAAAGTCAACTTTTTGGAAATATTTCCTTTATGAGGGGGGGGGTCAAATAAGCAAAAGTATGCATCTAAACAGTTAAATATTTTTTTAATCATTAATTATTTTTATAAATCTTCTTTGCTCGTTTAATTGTTAGATATTTTTTTTTAATTTTAATAGATAACTGTTAGCAGAAATAATTAAAAAATGAGAAAATATATATTAACGTACAATGGGACTCATTGTTTGACAAAATCTTGAAAAGTTTTTTCTCCAGTCTACCTCATTGAATTATTTATTATTATTAATATTTATTATTTTTATAAATCATATTTACGCGCTAGAGAGTCGTTCAATTGTTAGTTCCTGGTTTTAAAATTCTAATTGAAAATTGTGAGAAGATATAATTTAAAAAAAAAGAAAACGTACATATTGGCACGTAATGTGACTTATGCTGTTTGTCAAAATCTTGAAAGATTTTCTTTCCCAATCTGCCTCAGGATAAAAAAAAATTTCTCTTATCCAATTCGCCGATGTTCTAATCGAAACTTCAATTTTCTATTCAATTTGTTTTCTCTCATCGGCCTCAATTGTTTTCTCTGAGATGGAATTTTGAAAACAATGCCAGTCAGGAAAATGCTGGATTCATCCACATTCTCATAAGTGTATGGCTTCTTTTTGCCCTTAGTTCTCAGATAGGTTGAAAACCTTTGATTTTTGGCAGACAATGCTTCAGAGATTTTCCCTGAGAAATATATATCCATCCAATTTACACTGCACTAAACACAAATAGTTATAATGATTCAACAGCCATTTTTGTTTGTTTTACGGATAAAATTTGTTAAACTGCTTGTTCAACGGTCACTATACAAGACAATTATTTTTCGCTCTGATAAATAATCTATATATATATATATATATATATAACTAACTAACTCAGTGGCGCGACAGCCCATTAAGAGGGCCAAGGCCGACTGTGCCCATCTCAGTTTTCTTGACCTTGGGCTCTGGGGTGCAGGAGCATATGTTCCGGTATAGTTTTTTTTAAGTAGCGGA
>NC_092212.1:16112298-16121582 GCF_043381705.1 Parasteatoda tepidariorum
AAGAATATAGATTTGTAAAATCACATGTTAATCTTCCAATTGATTCTCTCTTTCTCAGATTCATTGATGATCTATTAGTTATTAATTTTAATGATTTCGATATTCTAGCAAAACATATTTATCCAAATGAATTAATTCTTAATAAAACAAATAATAGTAATTCTTCAGCAAATTTTTTAGATTTGACTCTTAATATTAATGCAGATAAAAATATTACATTTAAACTTTTTGACAAAAGAAATGAATTTAAATTTCCAGTTAAAAAATGCATAGATTTCAACTCTAACTTAGCCAATAAGGTTTTTTCTAATATTATTGCCAATCAAATTCATAGATTTTACAGGAATAATTCTAACTATAACGAGTTTTTATTAGATACTGATATATATAAAAACGATTTAATTAATAGCCATTTTCCTAGTTCATTTCTTAATTTCTATTTTAAAAAAATCTTAAAAAACTTGGTACATTAATTTTTAATTTTTATTTAATTTTTCTGTTTTAAGAATAAGCTCTGATTTTTTCAAGGTAGGAACTAACTATGATAAACTATTCCTAAAGCCACTGGACGGAATAGTTTGGATGTATGACCTTTTATACTGGATTAGTTAAATATTTTTTAGTTACTTTTTAGTATTTGTAGCCTCTTGAAATTAATTTAATTTTAATTGTCCAGTATAATAAACAGTTTATTTATTTATTTATTTATTTATTTATTATTTTTGTATAAGTGGAATGGGCTCTGGTTCGTAAAGAACAACCCCAAATGAATGCAGGTGATACGTGTATACTTTAAAATTATGTAAGTTTGTATAAATGAAAAATAAAACCTATAAACGGTTTTCTATTCCTGTATGCAGGCTCTGATTTTTAAATAAGTCACCCTATGAAATATGGATATGTGTAATCTGTAAAATTATGTAAGGTTTTTGAATGAAGGATAAAGTCTATAAACGGCTTTCTATCCAATTGTACAGACTGACTCTTAAATTAATTTCCCTATGAATGATTTTTTTTTAGTCTGCTAATTTAATCAATTCGTTAAACATTTTCATTATTATTTCTTTTAAATTTTTAATTTTTTCTCATAGATGGCAGCACTAATATTTTACTAAAAATTTGTTCTTCTTCTTCGATCAAATATATATTTTTTTAATTTTATTTTATTCGATTCAAGCTATAAGCACAACTTCCAATATTTTACATCTTCGCGATTTTTGTTAACTGTTTTATTATTGTACTTTTAAACCTAAACCGCGCTTTAATTCCCGAAGGTAAGTTCGATTTCTTTTTACATTTTTCTTTTATTTCATGATTTTTTACAGCATAAGGTTTTTTGTGATATCGACACATATAAAGAATAATTTTTATCTTAGGATAATTATTCTTTATTCAGAAATATCGCATTTATAGCAATTAGATGTTTCTTGATAACGACTATATGCTTTTACCATTCTTGTTTCTCTATTTTATTCATGTTTTCATGTTAATTTGTGTGTATATATATATATATANAAAAATCATTATATATATATATATAGAAAGAGAGAGAGAGTTGTATAGTTTGTGTAAAGTTAGAACTCCCCTAGCTATTCACATGGACCCGTAGCGGTTACTATGGCAACGAGGTATTTCAAGTAGGGGTGTTGGGTCATTGCATAGGATAGGTTTTGGCTCGTGGCTGAAGAGAGAAAGGGAATCTTTCTCTTTGGTCTACTGTGTTAGCCTTAGAGTGAAAGGAAGCTACCCTCCCTGAAATGAGCTATTCTTGTTTCCATAGCAGCAAATGATCTCAGACTTTTTGCTGAGGGGAGTTCTTACCGTAGACAAACTATACCTTACTTTAGAACTTTCTGCCAGCATCCACTTTCTGAAAGGCAGAGTATCACAATCACACTGCCATGGATTATGAGACAGAGTGAAAGTCTGGACTTTAGACGGCGGATTATTGTAGAATCTTGTGATATTGTTTTCTGCCAGTAGAAGAGTCTCTACGTTATTCGGAAGTGTAAAGTCCAATTGTGAAATAAAGTTGCGTTCCAGATTCAAGGTACGTAGCTTGGACGTTGGATGAAGGTTGAGTTCGATTGGATTAGATAGCATGTTTTCTCGAAGATTTAGTTCAATCGTCAATTCTGGAAATCTACTTGGAATCTAGTAAAATGTAAAGGTATTTTAATGAATAGAAAAATCTTCAGAATTATGTTCACGTACATTGCGCCAGCTAGAAAACGGACCACCCTGAATAACTTTTGATTTATTGATCGGTTCTTTTCTTTCTAGAACTCAATCTTAATGGTTCGAGGGGGTGTTCTCAAATATGCTAATACACATAGATGATATAATTTAAAGCACGAAAACAGACACAAAAATGCACTTTCTCTGAATGAACGTACCTTTTTCTGCAATGGATTCGGCTGTCTCAACTCTACAATTCAGGGGTTAGCCGCAATCTGAGAAATATCGTTTGGACTCCTTAATTTTAATTTCACTTTTTACGTATTTCACCATATCTCAAAAATATTTTTTAAACGAATATATGAAATTTGCACATAATTATAAAATCTGTTTATGTAAAAATATGCGAAAATAACTTTTGCATTGCATTATTTGTAATTTATTATTATTACACTCTATAACGAAAAAATCGACGCACCAGGAAGGAGTTGTCCGATTGAAACGAAAATTGGTGGATAGGAAGACAATGTACAAAATAGTAAATGATTAAAATTTCAGAACAATTGAATAATTTATTGCAGAGTTACAATAACAAGTTCAATAAGGTGTTGACCCGCCTTTAGCCTGGATACAAGCTGCCACACGGCGTGGCATAGACCGATAAAGCTCCCGGATAGTCTTTTGCGGTATTTTCTGCCAAATTCGATCCTATTGTCGAACGAGGTCATCAACATTCCGTGGTAAATGCAATCGCCTTCCCATCATATCCCAGACATGCTCGATGGGAGAGAGATCTGATGATCTGGCAGGCCAAGGAAGTGTTTGATAAGCTTGCAGACAGTTCATAGCAACTCGCATCGTATGTGGTCCGGCATTGCGTGCTGAAAAACCAGCCCAGGGCGCTGCAAAAGGAACGGTAGCAAAACTGGTCTTAGTATGTCGTCGACGTACCGCTGTGCAGTAAGTGTACCTCTAATGACGACCAAAGGGGTCCGGCTGTCAAAGGAAATGGCACCCCATACCATAATGCCTTGTTGAGGGCCGGTGTGGCGTGCAATAGTGAAGGCAGGATCCGCCCTCTGCCCTGTGCGTCTCCAAACACGTCTTCGATGATCGTCAGGACACAGTTGGAAGCGGGACTCGTCACTAAAGACTATACGTCCCCAGTCGGCATCATTCCAGCCATATCTGTTCAAAACATTCATGCATACGAAATTTCAAAGCGAGCGGATGATTGCTTCTTGGTGCGTCGATTTTATAGAGTGTATATTTAATAATTGTCAGAAAATTTTTGCATTGTAAGGATTGCAATTTCTTATATCATTTTGAGCAATGCAATTCTAGATGGAAAAATATGAAATTTGAGTGAAATCGATCGAGTAATTCTAGAGAAATTGAATTTTTTAAAAAGTCGTATTTTTGAAATTGGCATGTTTATCCGTCTATAAAAGGTCTGTTTATGCAGAGAAAGTACTTTATTTGAGTCTGATTGCGTATCTTAAAATATCGAATGCACTAATTAATTAGCATATTTGAGATAATCCCAACGAACCATTAAGATTGAGTTGTAGAACGTGATATCCGATCATTAGTTCGAAATATAGTCAGAATGGTTTATTGTTTTATTTTACACACTGTGCTTTACATTTTGCGATTGCAATTGTACACCATAAGAGGGCTCAAATTGTATCTATCAGAATAGAATTAGTAAAAATACAAATAAGTTATCAAGATGTGCAGTAACTTACTTGCAGACATTACATTTTTGAAATATTTAAATAATCAATATGAATTTGATGCTGTTAAAATTGTAAGTCAAATAATCATAGTTATGTAAACTAAGAATAAAATTTTTTAAAAATATTAAATTAAAAATAAGTTTATTTATTTATTTTTGAAATAGTAAGCTATAAATTTAATTTTACTTTAAAATCACTTTCTAAGCGCGATCTTATGTATTTTAAATTAAAAAAAATTTCACTACAAAAAAAAAAATATCTGACATTTTCGGCTTTCAGAAATTTTGAGGTTGACATTACTTTTTTTTTCTTATTTCAATATAAACAAAAAAGGAATGATAACAAGCTGTGAAAAAACTGTAGATAAAAAGATATTTTTTAATGATTATTTTTTAATGTGCAGAAGCAAAATCCTTAGTCAAATCTCACTTTTTGCTGTATAATTACTCAGGTACTGAAATTTTTCATCCATAAGACTCCTTTAAAAGAATTAGAGGTGCTAACATTATCTTTTTTGTTTCTTATTCCAAATAAAATTCATTGCAATCAAATAATAGAAAAATGCGAAGCATAATAAAATGATAAACATCGTCCCAGAAATAGTTCGGTAATGATGGAGATTCAAGAGGTATCAACAGGATTGGTATAAGTGTCCCCTCGAACGGTCGATGAGATTTTTCTATTGGTAGAAACTTCTATATTTCAACGTAAAAATCTTTTATTTTAAAAGGTAAGTTTCTAATTGTTTAACCTACAAGGGCAAAACACTTATTCTAAAAAAATGCATACAGGATTGGTTAGTGATTGATATTTGGCACGTCCCTGGCTGACCGGTATCACCTTCCTAGCTCTGTACAAAGCGTCTAGATAGCGGGTTCGAACCCCACTGTTACCCTGAATGTATTTTCTTGATATCATTCTCTGTATTTTGCTATCTGTCCTTCTATTTGATAAAGGTTTTTAAGCCTAAACGTATTACACAAGCCTGAAAATGTATGCAATTCCAATAAACCAATTTATACTACCAATTGCATTCTGCTAAACATTTTATTTTTATATTTATAATTGATTCTTGCTTTAACAAATTTGATTCAATTTGAGTTGTATTACCGTTAAATTTGAATAGAACCTATTCCGGTTCATAGTAGCCAGTCCCGTAACACTAATTAAAGGTATACTATTAACTACTAGAATTGTAAAACTAATTGCTTTCAAGCGCTTGCACTTTTCCTTAACCCCTTGGGGACGGTTGATTCAGAAAAGCATTCATACAAAATCAGAATCAAGCTGTAATTAAATAAAAAACGGTAACTTAAATGTAGTCGTTGCTAATTTGACAGACTTACTTTGCTTTTACTTTAATTATTGTTAGTTTAATCATATATATAATCAATGTTAATTCAAAGTATAACTAAATAGTTTTATTTTGAACAAAGTAATGGTGAATTAAATAAATCAAACAATTATAACTCCGCCCACAAATAAACTGCTATAGAACTACTTTGATTACCAGTTTTATCTTTTTGTCCTGATTGATACAGTTTTATGCTGTCACGTATTTGTGACAGTCGGCCCGAAAGGGTTAAACAACAAAGAGATAAAGTATATCGTTTCAGTATACTATCTTTTGTCGGAATTAATGTATTTCTTGATTAAAATTTTCGATCGAAATTTGTTGTTCGAAAAGTGTTCAACATACTTGTTTCAAGCCCCAGCTAGTTATCTTACAGATGTGCCAACTATCTTGGCTCTGAGAAAAAAAAATATTTTGCTGTGGTAACGAATTTTAAGTGATGTTTAGTTTGGTATTTTTTATTTCAAGTACTTTTTCCACTGCTACATATGAAGAATTCAAAGTATCATATGAAGTATAACCTTTTTTGCAGTCATCTCGTGGTAACACTCTTAGAAAGTAGGCGGAATTATCCTTGATTACAAGTTTACTACATAATTCTCTACCAATTTATTAAAACTTTTGCAGAAAGCGGAGCAGTTGGCAGACTTCATCTTATTGTGTTGTAGGTTTTGGCAAAACGTCGTATTTGGCAAACCAACGTAAGTTTTTTAATTTAACTAAATATTATGCAATTTATAAATTTATTAAGAGAAATAGATTTCTTGAAAAAATAATAATAAATACCCGGCTCAGTCTGTTCGAAGAGCAATTTACATACGCATATCCCTCGTCTTGGTAAGGAACACATGAACATTCACAAATACGAGTTGGGCAATCTTCTTTAGGCCAAGATAAATCTTGCTTAGTCAATTGACTCAGCATATTTGATTTGAAAATGAGTGGTGATGAACACATGAACTCATAACTGAAGTTTTTTAATTTATTCTTCTTCAATCTATTAGTCAAATCTTCATTCCATTCTTTGATCCACAAAAGCCGGCAATCACACACCCACTTATTTCCTGCAACATAGAAAGATCGTAAATGTATTAAATTTCCCAACTTTGGAAGAAGTTTGCTTGAGATTTAATCGGGCCGATTTCATTCCTAACGAATATTAATAGAAGAAATTTTTTTAAAGAATTAATCTAAGGCATTCCAGTGATGGAACGTGATCTGATTAAAAAAAATTTTTAATTTTTTTCATTCCATTCAATTGATTAATTTAATTTTGCATTCGTAACTACCATAATTTATCGACGATCGCAGAGATGCCAACTTGCTCCGGAGAGCAAATATATATTTTAAAGTGGTAGTTTATCAATTGTGATTCTTGGTTTAATAAATTCAATTTAGTAGATTTTTACCCGCCACTATTTCTAAATAATTCGTAGGCTTATAAAATTCACCACTTTATAGTTCTTATGTCATCATATACATTTTAAAAAGAAAGAAAAAATAGTCAAATATTTGCCAAATTTACTTTGTAGTAATTTACCGTTTTTTTAATTATTTTGGCGTGTCCGGAGCAGTTGGCATCTCTGCGATCGATTTAAAACATAAATCCTTTGATCATTCCTTTTCAGCGATTAATTAAATAAAATTTGAAAAAAAATGCTTCTATTGATCTCTTTTGGAATTTTTGTTTTTCTTGTTTTAGAGCTGTTTCTCAGGTCCCCAGTGTCCCTCACAATTATTATAATGGTAGCTAACTTACAGATACTCCAACTACTGCGGATTTTCTGTAGTTTAAGAAAGTAAATTCAATATTATATTTATATTTTAATAAAGTTGAATTAAAAGAATTTTGTCCAGTGCGAAGTTACTTAAAAAAAAAATACATATAATATACAGACGAATGCTAATATTTGAAAAAAAAATTTACAAACATATCTGCTCATTTCAAAAAAATTTTGCTTAAGGTCACTATCACTGAAAAATATAATTTGAAACTGCGGTACATTCGTAATAGTTGTAGTCTCTGAAATTGTCCGAATCCACTCTCACGAAGTATTTTAGTAGATAGCGTAAACAATTTATATATTCTTCGAACTTATTTGTTCATTTAATATGCTTTGACGGGGCAATCCCTCTGTGTACCGTGAAGGCCAACCGGGGTGAGGTGAGGTAGGGAGATGATGAGCTTAATTTCGCTTTTTATTTCTCATGTAATCCAGATTCCTTCGATTTTAAATAGTTTTTTCTCCCCTTTTTTGTAATTTTGTATATAACTCGTTTATCTCTTGTTTATTGTCAAATCGTCGCTTTCTTGTATCGTGGCAAATTATTTAGATCAATAGGCAGGTGCAGAAAGCCTTAAACAATGTGATAAATTAACCTAAAAGGAAACCTTATGAAGTACCATCACATTAAGATTGCGTTTCGAAGGCTTCGTCGTCATAAGAAATTATGCTCTTTTTCTGAATAATATACTATTTTCATCACTGCTGTGAGTAGGCAACAGTTACTGATAAATGTGAGGACAAGTTTAGTCTCTCTAAGCCTAGGGGTGTCTAGGCTTTAGCTGAAAATACCGTAAAACGCCAGTATGGAGAAAAGCAGAAGTTCTGTGAAAACGAAAAGCATTTGTGGTCTAATTTTTGAATATTTAAAAACTTACTCCAATGCTGTCCTATCTGGACTCATAAAAATTTGTAAAAACTGGGAATGAGACAGAGATTTTGATAATTTTCATCTAGGGGGAAAAATGCCTCCTAATTGGAGACTTTAAAAAAAAGTATAACAACTTTTAAGATATTCAAGTTAATTGCCCGTTGTAAAGCTCGGATAATTCATAACTGCAAGATGAGATATATAGTTTAAAATTATCACTTTGTTTTAAGCTTAAAGCACTTAAACAGCGGCTTTTTTTCATTTTCTGTTGCATCAGAGCTTCGAGAAACCATGTTAACTGTGTACCAGACTAAGCTAGGGCTTTTGCACATTCTTCGGGTTGGCCATCACCTCCTACATGAGAAAGCCTCTACATGGTTTTAATTTTCTAATCAATATTTCTAATGTTATGTAAAAACGTCAATTTGTCATATTGAATTTTTCATTGTTTTATTATTTCACAAGTGAACGGGTTGATTTTTTTATGGCTATCACAATGTATTCGAATGAACTTCAATGTATGTCATAATTAAATATGTGCTAGTTATAATATAGAAATTTAATTAGTGAAATATGTATCAATTTATGTTAATATTTATTTATGTCAACTTACGTATATATATGTCAAATTATGTTTATATTTATATATGTCAACTTAGATTCGATGAATCAGATATTCAAATGTTATATTTACTCAAGCAAAGTGCTTGTTCTTCTATTAGCTACCACATCGACTGCTAAATTCAAAATGTTATTACTATAAATTTTCTGTAAATTTCTAGATGTATGGGATAGGGGCCGCTAAGTGGCCCAGGTGCCCAATTTTTGTAAATAAAAGTAAAAAAGTAGAAAGTTAACATTTAACATTCCAGATCACCTCAATAATTTGATTATTCAAGCACATATAAAAAATTATGGGACGGATGTAGTTTAAATTTCCCCGTCCACCAATCATATCTGCTCGGGTAACTTTTTTTCAAACTCCCACTTGGGTGAATGCAGGGTTGCCACGAGTGAGTAAAAATACAAAATTTGGTGACTAATAAAATTCAAAAATGTATTAAAATGAACATCTTTTTTGACATTTTTTTAGTCTACTATTGAAACTAATTGCAAAGAATGATTTCACTTTATATATGAATAGAAGTTAGGATTGAATAATTAAATAAACAAAGATTAATTGAGTTTCTACCAGAGCTTACAATTTTATTTGACCGTGTCAACCCAAAGCCTCCTACAACTGAAAGCCTCCACATGGTTTTTTATAGGCAGTCCGATCAGACCACTATCAAGGTAAACCAGTTTACAAAAGTACCCTTTAATAGAAATTCTAGTAAAAATAAGAGAGTGGTAGCAAA
>NC_092212.1:16122082-16142755 GCF_043381705.1 Parasteatoda tepidariorum
ATCGGTGTTTGTTGACTTTCACATAGTCGCTTTGGTGAATGTCCGAAATATTTATTACATCCGATTTGATACTAATTTATTCGCGGATAGAATTACATTTGTTCAATATTTTAATATTTATTGACGATAGATTCGAAGAAATATCAGTCTTTGGAGTATTGGGCAAATGTATACCGGGAAATGGCACTTGACCTTAAAAAAACATCAGTGTAGGGTCGGGCAGTGGCACTGCACCTTAAAAAAATATCAGTGCAGGGTATACCGGGCAGTCGTGGCACTTAACTAGACCTAGTATATATTTCAGACATTTACCAAAGGTCTAGTCAATCATCTAAATTATTTGGCATGATACAAGAAAGGGACAAATTGATAATAAACAAGAGATAAATAAGTTATAAATAAAATTTTAAAAAAGTACATGAAAAAGGGGGAAAAACTTATTAAAAATTCTGGATTTACCTGAGAAATAAAAAGGGAAGTTGAACTCATAATCTTCCTACCTCACCTCATCCTAGTTGGCCTTCATTGGTGCACAGAGGCCACGTCAAAGCTTATTTTAACACGTTCACGCCGGGGTGACCCACCAGTGGTCATGATAGATTGTCTCATCGGGCGGCGCACCGGAGTAAAAACTGGTAACAAATAAATTTCATTTTTTAGTTTTTTTCCGGAAATAATAAAAATCCTTAACTACCAATTGTTTTTAACTTTTTATATTGAATTGCTTCTTCGCCTTTTTAAGTTTTCTTACAGTGAATTGTTATTGCTGAGAATAGATTAACTCCTCCCGAATATTATCTAATTTCGAAATAGTTTTTCAACCAGTTTTTTTTCTTTTCCGTCCCATAAAATTTCTTTCTGTATCTACAGAAAATCCTTAGTAGTTGGAGTCTCTGTAAGCTAGTTACTATTATAATAATTGTGAGGGACACTGGATGGCCTGAGAAACAGTTCTGAAACACGAGAAACAAAAATTCCAAAAGAGATCAAAAGAAGAATTTTTTTCTTTCTAATTTTATCTAATTAATCGCTGAAAAGAATGATCAAAGGATTTTCTTTCTAAATGTATATTATTGATAATGTCGATAAATTATGGTAGTTAAGAATGCAAAATTAAATGAAAAAATTGAATAGAATGATAAAAATATATTTTTTTTAAATCAGATCACTTTCCATCGCTGGAATACCTTTAATTCCTTAAAAAAATTCTACTATTAATATTCGTCAGGTATGAAATCGGCCGGCTCAAATATCTAACAAATTCCTTCCAAATTTAGGAAATTTATTACATTTACTATCTTTTTGTGTTGCAGGAAATAAGTGGGCGTGTGATTGCCGCCTTTTGTGGATCAAAGAATGGAGTGAACATGCTAAGTTAATAAATTTAAATAATGAATTCAATTGTTCATCACCACTCATTTTGAAATCAAAAATGTTGAATAGATTGACAAAGCAAGATCTATCCTGGCCGAACGAAGACTGCCCAACTCGTTTTTGTGAATGTTCATGTGTTCCTCACCAAGACGAGGGATATGCATATGTAAATTGCTCTTCAAGAAGACTGAGTCGAGTATTTACTATTTTTTTTTCAGAAAATCTATTTGGTTATTTAACTTTATAATTGCATAATATTTAGCTAAATTAAAAACAAAGCTTTGTTGAAAATGGAATTCTGAAAAGTTACTGAATTTCTTTTCATGTTTTAAATCCGCCTCCCTGGTAACAATTTTATCTTGCCCTCTTATAACCCTCTTATAATAATCTTATTTTATATTAACAATTTTATCAGTTGTGCTTAAATTCGCCTCAACATGGGTACTACAGGTTGACCTGAAAATCATCACGTATCGAGTCTGTAAAATAAATTGAAGCCTTAAAGTAAGTAAACAATGAGTCACTTTTTGAAGGAATCTGAGAGACACTGACCTTTCACATAGGCCGCGAAAAACAGCTGACTGACAGCGTATAACATGATAAAAAACTATAAAACTTACACTCTTTTACGGAATTGCAGAAAATTTATTCAAAATTTAATTAATTATTGTGATTCTTGGTTTAATAAATTCAATTTAGTAGATTTTGATCCACCACTATTTCTACAAAATCCGTAGGCTTATATAATTCACCACTTTTGTCAGAATTGTCATGATAAACCTTCTACAAAAATAGCAAAATTAATTTGTAGTTATTTACCGTGGCCTAAAGGGCAAGCAAGCCATGTAAAATTATCGTGTCGTTCAACGTGTTTATTGCAATTTGTCTAGCTAAATATTTTTACATAAAGTTCTTCAAAATCAGTATGTTTAACTTAATTTTGTCACATTTTTATACTATTTTTAGTCTTGAATTAGTATTTTTATAGCTGTAGATTATTTCAAAAGTGAATTTTTTCAAAAAATGTAATTTAATCCAAGAAAGAAAAAAAAAGTTTGCAAAATGTGATTATTAAATGAAAAGTACCTATTGATATCGGTCACCGACTCATTAGGTTTGAGGAAAAAGTGGCTACTAAGTTATTAAAAGTCTTCTGCGTATACAAAGAAGGATCAATATAGAGGTGTCTAGGCCTTCGAATATTGGTCTCAGAATGGCTTCAAAATTGGACCAAGATTCATTTTTGTCTAGGACCAGTTACAAAATAATACACCCAATATTGGCCCTAGATTGTATGCCGATAAGGGATGTAGATAAAAATTTAGTTTGGTCGAATATTGAGCCATGTCCAAAAACACTCTTTTACCTGTTTTTAAACCAATTTCTAATTTTTCTTCTTCAGATTTTCTTATTTTTTCAAGGCCCTAAACGCAAACATTTGCAAAATTTTCTATTTATTTAATTATTTCAACCCATTTGAAAAAATACAGTAGAAGTAAAATAAACGTGCCGCTATAGGAATGTGAGTTGCATGTTTGTAATTATAGAAATATTAATTTCTTAGAAAACTTACTCACGTAGAGAAAAATATAAACATGAAAGAAAGAAATAATTATTGTCAAGTATAAAATTATATGATCGAATCCAATAATGTTAGGTTATGTACAAGAAAAATTTTCAAAAATCTCTGGTTAAAAGCGGGTGAAGGTAGCTCTAATTGAAGTGCATCATAAGTAGGCATTTAATTCGCGTTTAGCCAAAACTTACAACACACTAAGATGAAGTTTGCCAACTTCTCCGATTTCTACAAAAGTTTTAATAAGTTAGTGGAGAATTGTATAGTTAACTTTTAAATAAGGATAATTCCGCCTACTGTATAAAAAAGTCTTCACGAGATGACTGCAAAAAAGGTTGCACTTCATGCGATACTTTGAATTCTTGATATGTAGCGGTGGAAAAATTATTTGAAATAAAATATACCAAACTAAAAATCACTTAAAATTCATTACCACTGGAAAATATTTTTTTTTTCAAAGTGGAGATAGTTGGCACATTCGTAAGAAAATTAGATGGCTTGAAACGCGAAAATGTTTAACCCTATCGGTCCGACTATCACAAATACGTGCCAGCATAAAACCGTATCAATCAGGGTAAAAAGATAAAACTGGTAATCAAAGTATTTCTTTAGCAGTTTATTTGTGGGCGGAGTTAAAATTGTTTCATTTATTTAATTCACCATTACTTAGTTCAAATTAAAACTATTTAGTTATACTTTGAATTAACATTGATTATATATATGATTAAACTAACAATAATTAAAGTAAAAGCAAAGTAAGTATGTCAAATGAGCAACGACTACATTTAAGTTACCGTTTTTTATTTAATTACAACTTGATTCTGATTTTGTACGAATGCTTTTCTTAATCAACCGTCCCCAAGGGGTTAACATTTTTCGGAACAGTAAATTGCGATCGAAAATTTTGATCAAGAAATAAATTAATAGCGACAATAGACAATAATCTTACTGCAACGATATACTTTGTCTCTTTAATGTTTAAAGAATAGTGCACGCGTTTAAAAGCAATTAGTTTTACATTTCTAGAAGTTTGCTGTATGCCTTAACCCTTTCAATACGGCGAAAAATCAGTCCAAGTGCTCCCCATTACCGGGATCAGTTATTTCTCCTCCAAGCAATTATTAGATAAAATAACTTTTATGCCTAAAAGGTTGAAGGTTTTGGAGACGCATAAACGTCCCCATAACAGCGCGCAATCAATAACAATTATTTCACAACCTTCATTGATGGGACAGCATATGTCCCGCCGTAAGCCCAAAGCATCTTAACCCCGGGACAGGGTATGTCCCGGCCGGAATTCTGGAGTCAATAACTCATTTTTATTGACATATTACTTAAAATTTTGATGATTATTTTAGGCATCGTTTATTTTTATAAACATTTTCATGTACATTTGCATTAACATTTTTATTAACATATTTATTTATAAACACTTTTCGAAATTAACAGTTATAAAATAAGAAAGGTAAAAATTTGAAAAAATTGAAAGTAGTAGAGGAACAACAGTATAAAGTCTGGATTTCTTGAGGGTGTGGTAGAGCTGGAAACAATTCTTGCACAGTGCTACTACGTTGCAAGAGGTACACACTATTTTCGAGCGTGCCTCTTTATTCATTTTTGCACACCATGCACAGCTTCTGCGGGCTTTTCCCTCAATTGGGAAATGGTTTCCAACATTGAAAAGTTTCGCTGACATAGTTATGGAGGAGGAGGGCCTTTGCTTATTGACTTCTTTGCTCGCATTTCCAAATGTTCTTCCTTTCCATTTCTATACTTTCGTTCGTACATTGGGCAATGTAAATGAATAAGCTTTTGGGAAAAATCTTCATGAATGAAACCACTTCGGTGGCTTCGTTGCCAATATAGAAATTTGTGTGACCCTTGATGTAAGTAACCAGTGGCATTTGTGGTGCAAAGTTAGTTGGATGGGACTATGAAAATGATGGTGGATTCTGGTTCTCAACTTCATCATCAAACAAATCATTGTTCACAAAAACAATCAATCAGCGTTTTCAGTTTCAGAAGACTCACTAATATAAGCGAGCTGTGTCAACTTGTTATCACGGTAAATTCTCTTTCGACTCACTTCGACCCTTAATCAGAGGAAGCAGCCTTCGAATAAGCCTACGAATTATTTAGAAATAGTGGTGGCTGTAAACCTAATAAATTGAATTTATTAAAACAAAAATCACAATTAATAAACTACCACTCGAAAATATTTATTCGCTGTCCGGAGCAAGCTGTCGGCTTGCTTGATTAGACCTGGAACGATTGACGTGAGAAATTTATGGACTCAGAACGATGAGACGGCCTTAAAATCGGTTTGGAGACCAAAGTGGGCGTTATTTTCTATCCTAGATATNAAGCTGTCGACTTGCTTGATTAGACCTGGAACGATTGACGTGAGAAATTTATGGACTCAGAACGATGAGACGGCCTTAAAATCGGTTTGGAGACCAAACTGGGCGTTATTTTCTGTCATAGATATTTTTCAGTAACTGGGACATATGTTGTCCCAGCCTTAATATCAAAAATTTACCAAACTGGGATAGCACATGTCCCGTCCGGTACGAAAGGGTTAAATTAGTGTTACCAGACTGGCTACAATGTACCGGAACAGGTTAAGCTATTTAAATTTATCGGTAATAAAACTCAAATTGAATCAAATTTGCTAAAACAAGAATCAATTATAAATATAAAAAATAAAATGTTGAGCAGAATGCAATTGGCAGTATAAATTGGTTTATTGGAATTGCATACATTTTCAGGCTTGTGTAATACATTTAGGCTTAAAAACCTTTGCTAAATAGAAGGACAGATAGCAAAATGCAGAGAATGATATCAAGAAAATACATCCAGGGTAACATCGGGGTTCAAACCCACTCCCTAGACGCTTTGTACAGAGCTAGGAAAGCGATACAGGGAGGCGCCAAATATCAATCATTAACCAATCCTGTATACATTTCTTAGAATAAGTGTTTTGCCCTTGTAGGTAAAACAATTTAAAACATACCTTTTAAAATTAAAGATTTTTACGTTGAAATATAAACGTTTCTACAAATAAGAAGAATCTCAGCGACCGTACAAAGTGGCCCCTATACCACTCCTGTTTTTACCTCATCAATCTCCATACCTGCAAACATTCATTCATACTTTTCGAGAATGGATTTTCCCAGTGGTAGTAAAACAATTACCGAAAAACAGTTTTACTCAAAAAGATATTTATATTTTAACCAGGGTGAAGTTTGCTATAGTGAGGTCTTATATGCTTTTTGTATATCTGTTGTAATTATTTATGTGTAGTGGTGGTCAAACTCATTTATAATTATTAATATAATTCAAAAGGTTTAGTGAAATAACATGAATTTTGTGAGCACTTTAAATATGAAAAAAAGAATCTTCCGGGAAAACCGGAAGAGTTGGCATCTCCTTCTTTTCCCACCTATTTCAGGGACGATGTTTATCATTTTATTATGATTAGAAATGTTCCATTAATCAATTGCAATGAATTTTATGTGGAAAAAAAAGATTATGTTAGCACCTTAATTTTTTTTAAAAAAAAAGCCTTATAGGGACGTGATAGCCTGGTTGGTTGGCCTCTGGGCTCATATAAAAGAATTCGTTTGTTCGATCCCTGACCGGCCGAAGACCTCCCGTCTAGTAAATGGTGACTGATGCACATTAAATCCGTTGAATAGCAAAGTCTCACATGTTTCCATAATAAATCAATAACTCTGAGGGTACTGATCCAGGAGTTTCCTTGTCTTCTGGATAGGTTCAATTATAGTAAAATGTGAGATTTGAGTAAAATTTATGCTTTTTCAAACTGTAAAATGATAATTAAAAAATATCTTTTTATCTATAGTTTTTTCACAGTTTCTTCGTATTTTCCTTGTTTAGATTGGAATAAGAATAAAGGATAATGTTAACAGCAAAATTTTCTGAAAGCTGAAAAAGCTGATATTAAATTTTGCAGTGAAAATAATTTTTATTTAAAACACATAGGATCACACTTGAAAAGTTATTTTAAAGTAAAATTGATTTTATTACTTTAACTGTTTTAAAAATAGTTAGGTAAACTTATTTTAAACTAAATATTTTTCAAAAAGATTATGTTTAATTTACATATCTGTGATTACTTTTTCGTTTTTAATTTGACATACAATTTTAAAATAGTATCAAATTCATATAGGTTATGGATTGCAACTTTTTGCATCATATATGTTATGATATAAAAAGTTGCAATCCATACAAATCAAAAGTTTTTTGACGAGTATTAAATAAAATATTAAACAATTACAAAGAATGTCATGCAAAAGTTTTTTTTATGGAATTATTTTTAGAAAAACAAATTTTATAATTGTGTGCAAATTTTATTCGTTTAAACTGTTTTTAAGATAAAAATTAAGGGGTCCGAACATTTGACCGCTCTCCCGACCATATTTATTGGATTGCATAATATCAGATTGACCATTGCATAAATATCACGAACAGATTTATCGAATTGCGTCTAACCCCTAAATTTTGGGGTTCAGAAATCCGAATGCATCAAATAAAAAGGTAGGTTCATTCATAGAAATCGCATTTTTTGGGTCTGTTTTCGTAATTTAAAATATTATTCATGGAAATTAGCATATTTGAGTTCACCCCCTCGATCCATTAAGAAAGTGAAGATCCGATCATTATGTCAAATGTTATTCTGCGTGGTCCGTTTCATACTTTGCGCATTGTATACGTACATAATGTTTAAGATATTTCTATTCATTAAAATTTCTTACCATTTTGTTAGATTCCTAGTAGATTTCCAGAACTGACGATTGAACTAAATCTTCGAGAAAACTTTTTGTATAATCCAATCGAGCTCAACCTTCCTCCTATGTCCAAGCTACGTACCTTGAATCTGGAACGCAACTTTATTTCACAATTGGACTTTAGTCTTCCGAATAACGTAGAGGTTCTCTTACTGGCAGAAAACAATATCACAAGATTCTTCAACAATCCGCCGTCTAATATCAAGACTTTCACCCTATCTCATAATCCATGGCAGTGTGACTGTGATACTCTTCCTTTCAGAAAGTGGATGATGGCGGAAAGCTCTAAGGTAAGTTTGGCGGAAAGCTCTAAGGTAAGAGTTTGTATACGGTAAGAATTCCCCTCGCCACAAAGTCTGAGATCGTTTGCTGCAATGGAAACAAGAATAGCGCATTTCAGGGAGGGTAGCTTCTTTTCACTCTAGGGGTAACAGAGTAGATCGAAGAAAGGATTCCTTTTCTCTCGCCGATCAGAAACAAAGCCTATCCAATGCAATGACCCCACAACCCTAATTAAAATACCTCGTTGCCATAGTCACCACCACTGGTCCAGACGGATGACTAGGGAAGTTCTTATTTTAGACAAACTATATAACTCTCTAGCCGTAACTTCATCTAGCTGTTATATTATCTTTTTATAAAGTCGTGGAAGAATTCTTCACAGCAACTATCTCTCTCTTTATACACACACACACACACACACACATATATATATATATATATATATATATATGTGTGTGTGTGTGTGTGTGTGTGTGTGTATATGTGTGTGTGTGTGTGTGTGTGTGTGTGTGTGTGTGTGTGTGTGTGTGTGTGTGTGTGTGTGTGTGTGTGTGTGTGTGTGTGTGTGTGTGTGTGTGTGTGTGTGTGTGTGTGTGTGTGTGTGTGTGTGTGTGTGTGTGTGTGTGTGTGTGTGTGTGTGTGTGTGTGTGTGTGTGTGTGTGTGTGTGTGTGTGTGTGTGTGTGTGTGTGTGTGTGTGTGTGTGTGTGTGTGTGTGTGTGTGTGTGTGTGTGTGTGTGTGTGTGTGTGTGTGTGTGTGTGTGTGTGTGTGTGTGTGTGTGTGTGTGTGTGTGTGTGTGTGTGTGTGTGTGTGTGTGTGTGTGNTTTTTAACACAATACTTCTTAAAATGTCAAAAGTTTGAATTATTTTCAGATTTTAGATGTAAACGAGACCCGATGTAGCTTTGAAGAAGACAGAGAAAGTCTGAGAGGGAAAGTAATAATTACTCTGAGTGAAATCGAGCTTTGTCCTAAACTGATACGGAACTATATCTTAATGGGAGTAGGTGGTGCGGGTAAGTATCAATACCAATCATTTCTTGAACTACAAAAAAGTTATGCGAAAAGTTTCTTTTCCTTTATCATCTATGTTGTTGTTTCTAATGCCACTTTGTACCTATATCAGCAAGTAACCTCGGTGAAATTAAGCGAATTTAATGGTGAGGGTGCATTTCATGTTTATCAGTGGTGTCATCTATGGCCAAAAATACGACTTCAGCTGTACACTCCTCACAGCCCGTTTAAAAGGCGGAGTCATTCATATATCCATTCATTCATCCACAGATCGCTATTCTAACCTGAACCAGATAACAATCAATCTCCATTTACAGTACCCCAGAGGTATAATTTGTTATGGGAAAATGGAGGACTTTATGATCCGACAGATTCAACATGCACCTGTTACCATTTAAGACACGGAGAGTTTTCAGCTGTCCGGGCTCAGGACCTCTTACACATGCGCCTGAGACCCTGCCAACCAGAGTATACCGGCCCTTCCATCATATAAACCACTGTATAGATAGTTCAAAAATCAAAAAAATCCCAGAAATCCCCCCCCCCAAAAAAAACGGTATTAAACCAATTGCAAACTGTTGGGTACCCTTTATATTGTAAATGATAATCCAGATAGTATGCAACACTACGTTAAACGTTGTATTTTCATTTGGATGGTATATAAAGGCTGACTAATAAATCTTTTTTAAACTTGATAGAACTATTAGTATGCAAAATGTAACAAAAATTAGATTTTTTCGTCGTTTACTGAAAACCTTCTTTTTGCCTGTTTCTTCCTTCTAACTTTGTTCAATCTCTGAAGTGCAGAATTATGTTTGTGTTGAAAACTTGTAATCAGACCCAATTGATTTTACTTTTTCGCTTTTAGTGTTTTCAAGAAAGTGTATAACAGTCTGCGTAAATAAACCATGTTTAACTGATGGTTATAAATTTTAAGAGAAATCTTGGGAATATGAATTTATCCTCGGTTTGGAAACTCAGTTTTCTACTGTTAATTTGCAAAGGATGACTAATTCGTGATTTCAGAAGGTTTTTCTAGCCCTGTTTTGCACACTCAGATTCAATCTCGCTATGAAAGGGTTGTTTTTGCAAAATTAACGCGAACATTGGTAGCACAGCTAAATTTCAATCTTGCAGGGTTTATTTGCTAATCATTTATAACCCTTGTATAGGGGTTGCGATAAAGGTTCCTGCTGACATTAAAATTAACCTTGCACTGCTATCTGGGATTACTCGACCTCATGTTTTAGGCTTTGGATGGATTGGGAAGAGGGGGGATAATATTATAAATCAACTTTGTAAGAACAATTTGTATTTTAGAGCTTTCTTTGTTTTATTAAAACTGATTTATTAAATTGAACCAAACAACAAAGTAGAAAAGAAAAGAAAACAAGCAAATGAAGTTGACATTATTCATGTATATAGTGTATATTTCGATTTTATTATTACTTTGTAGAATTCTACCCAGAAAATATTACCTTAATATTAGTCCTATGCCTCAATATTGTTCTCAAACGTTTCAGGATATTAAAAAATATATCGAAAACAAATTTAGAGAGGGAAATTTATTTCTCCTCTCTCTTATCATTTAAATGTATTGGTGTGTTGAATAAATTTAAATCAAATTTACAAAATAAAGAATCATACATTGAAACATTAACTCAGCTACCACTAGAAGAAATTTTTCCAAAAAGCGCACAAAGTTGACAGCCCAGCTTTTTTTCGGCCAGATTCGATAAAACTAGAGAGTAAAGTTAATGTGGGCAATTTTTTTTTATTTTCCAGTAAAGCTTTCTAATCATTATTTTGAACAAATAAAAAAAACTGTTATTTCAATTTGAATGTTTGTCAAAATTTTGAATGATATGTTAGCTAATTTTAGGTGTATATATTATTAATAATCTATTTTCAAAAAATAATTGTTTTTATCCCCACCTTGCAGTGATTCTAATAATGACAGTGGCCTCCATTTTATTGTATTTCCGATATCGATATCATTTAAAAGTGTGGCTCTATTCGAGAGGATGGAAATGTTTCAAGAAACGAGACAGAAGAGATGATGGAAAACTATTCGATGCTTATATTTCGTTCACTGATGAAGACGCTGCTAGGGTCCGAAAACACTTTCTGCCAGGCAAGTTTAAAAATGTTTAAACATCTCAGCTTCTTATTTTACATTTTCTTAAAACAATTCATAATCGTGTGGTAGCAAAATCCTCAGAACGTCAGATTGAAATTTTATATTATTTTGAAGTGAGACAAAAGCAGGCCTTGCTAACTAATATGCTTTTTACAAAATATTTTATAGAGTGTTAGACATTTAAGAAAAAAATGCTTTCAGAATTGTTTGCAATTTAGCCAACATTTTAAAAGCCCTACCACGAAAGAACTGGTGCAAAGTGATAAATGACTTTTAGGTTCATGCACAACACGTACATGAACTTTTAAATAATTTATATACAGTAGTGTGGAAAATAAGTTTAAATGAACAAAAAATAATATATTTAAACATACAAATAGTTACCACTACAATAAACTTTTACAAAAAGTGTTGAAAGTTGGCAGCCCTGCGAAAGGTATTGTAAAACAGAGTTACAAAATACTGACATATTTTTATTAAAGTGTGATGAAAATTAAAGGAGAATTTGATGAAAATTGAATATTTATGTCTCTAATTTTTTTAAGAATAGTTGCCAAGTGCCCGATTTTCGGGGAATATTTATTTTTTCTATTTCAAGGGATAACAAAATATAATTTTTAATAACTCTGCCTTGATAATATATTTAAACAATTGAAGGATATAGATGCTTATCAAAATAATGGATAAACTTCTATATTAACTCTAGATAAACTATCCAAGCGTCCTTGCTGACTCATCGAAAGCTCTGTAGCGTGGAGGTAGTGGGTTTTAGTCCCACTGAAATTACAACAAGCCTCTTCGCATGTCTTGCACAACCCTGCATGTGTACTAGTAAAATAATGCTAATACTAGTGAAATAATGTTTGGTATGGTTCTGCAAGTCCTGATTAACTTTTTACAACATTTTGTTTGCTGTTTTATTATTGGCTTACGTCGCACTAAACCTACACAATGGGCTATTGGCGACGGTCTGGGAAATATTCCTGAGGATGATCTGAAGACGAGCCATCAGAATTGGGATCCTCTGCAGAGGGGATTGCACCCCCGCTTCGGTAGCCCGACGACCTGCACCTAAATTATATGAAAACAGACAACAAAATGACATAATTTGCTGCCTGCTTGTTGACGTCACAAAACCTATAAGACGCTGATTGGTTAAGGGAGGAAAAACTTGGATGGAAAGTAGAACATGCTCTACTATCGTCCAAGAAGTTGGACCAAGTTTTTGGATGATTGTTTACACGATCCAAGCTCGCAAAGGGGTGGCTTCCCTGCTTCGGTAGCAAAACGGCCTGCAGGAAGTCGAGCTTTTCACGGTAGAACAGTTAAACGAAAATCAACACCACACACCCTAGGCGCACTGACCGCAGCCAGTGATGCTGGAATTCGTTGTGCTACTATGAACAGTGTCTAAACAATCAGTCCACAGAGGAACTGTTTGCAATTATAAATGTCATTTTACAGAGTTTTATGAATTTTTTGTCAAATTATATTATTGAATTTACGGTGGTAGCAATAATTTTGTTTCTTATGACATAAATTTATATTTTTATACCATTTTTCTAAGCANGGTACAAAGTGATAAATGACTTTTAGGTTCATGCACAACACGTACATGAACTTTTAAATAATTTATATACAGTAGTGTGGAAAATAAGTTTAAATGAACAAAAAATAATATATTTAAACATGCAAATAGTTACCACTACAATAAACTTTTACAAAAAGTGTTGAAAGTTGGCAGCCCTTTCGAAAGGTATTGTAAAACAGAGTTACAAAATACTGACATATTTTTTATTAAAGTGTGATGAAAATTAAAGGAGAATTTGATGCAAATTGAATATTTTTGTTTTTAAATTTTTTAAGAGTAGTTACCAATTGTCCCGATTTTTGGGGAATATTTATTTTTTATATTTCAAGGGATAACAAAATGTAATTTTTAATAACTCTGTCTTGATAATATATTTAAACAATTAAAGGATACATATACTTATCAAAATAATGGATATACTAACTCTAGATAAACTATCCAAGCGTCCTTGCTGACTCACCGAAGGCTCTGTAGCTTGGAGGTCGTGAGTTTGAGTATCACAGAAATTTCTACTTATATCTTCGCATGTCTTGTACAACCCTGCATGTGTACCAGTAAAATAATGCTAATACTAGTAAAATAATGTTTGGTATGGTTTTGCAAGTGTTGATGAATGTTTTCCAATATTTTGCTTGCTCTTTTTATTATTGGTTTACGCCACACTAAAGCTGCACAATGGACTATTGGTGACGGTCTGGGAAACATTCCTGAGGATGATCTGAAGACAAGCCATCAGAATTTTGATCCTCGCAAAGGGGTGGCTTCCCTGCTTCGGTAGCATAACGACCTGCAGGAAGTTGAGCTTTTCACGGTAGAACAGTTTAACGAAGATCAACACCACACACTCTAGGCGCACTGACCACAGCCAGTGATGCTGGACTGATGCTGGGAAACATTCCTGAGGATGATGTGGAGACGAGCCATCAGAATTGGGATCCTCTGCAGAGGGGATTGCACCCCCGCTTCGGTAGCCCGACGACCTGCACCTAAATTATATGAAAACAGACAACAAAATGACATAATTTGCTGCCTGCTTGTTGACGTCACAAAACCTATAAGACGCTGATTGGTTAAGGGAGGAAAAACTTGGATGGAAAGTAGAACATGCTCTACTATCGTCCAAGAAGTTGGACCAAGTTTTTGGATGATTGTTTACACGATCCAAGCTCGCAAAGGGGTGGCTTCCCTGCTTCGGTAGCAAAACGGCCTGCAGGAAGTCGAGCTTTTCACGGTAGAACAGTTAAACGAAAATCAACACCACACACCCTAGGCGCACTGACCGCAGCCAGTGATGCTGGAATTCGTTGTGCTACTATGAACAGTGTCTAAACAATCAGTCCACAGAGGAACTGTTTGCAATTATAAATGTCATTTTACAGAGTTTTATGAATTTTTTGTCAAATTATATTATTGAATTTACGGTGGTAGCAATAATTTTGTTTCTTATGACATAAATTTATATTTTTGTACCATTTTTCTAAGCAGCATAAATTTTTATTTAAATTTGTTTTCACCGATATTACAAATAAATAAATTAAACATTCATGTAAACATATGATAATTAAATGACGGTTTGTTTAATATCTCGCAAAATAAAAAAATGGTCTATAATTGTAATTCAAATACCATTTCGCTAATATTTGGGAAGTTTTCTATGTCGGGTATGTTCAATGTAATTTTTGTGTCACTACCACTAGTAAAAACATATCTTATTTGGTGTAAAATTTGTCAGCTATGCTCTATTGTTTCATACATTTAGGAAAATGTTCCAGTTTTAACCCTAAACAGGTAGACAGGATTTGATAATAATATGGGATTTCATAACTTCTATTTAAAAGAAAATTAAATACGATTTCACATATGAAAACAACACACTGCTGTTTTTTTTCATTAGATCAGCATTTAATTTTTTATCCTCTACTTTTTTTCTCTATTTTTTGCTTCATTTTATTCATCCTTTTCATATTCTTCTTCTTCTCAATTTCTTCTACTTATACTCATTCTCTTCTTAATTCTACTTCAACTCATTCTCTTCTCCTACTTCTGCTCATTCTCTTCAACATATTCTCTTCTTCTCGTCTTCTTCTTTTTTTTCCTTCGCCCCTCTTTTACTTTTTCTTTTACATCATCATCTGCTTCTTCTTCTGCTACATCTTCTTATTCTTATTCGTATTCCAAATGCATGAAAAATATTTTTTAAGCTAGAAGGAGGTAATAAAATGTTTTTGTAACCATTGATTGTTTTCGTTATTCTATATTTTATACTTCTTTTTTTTCTTCCTTTTCATATTCTTCTACTTCTTCTACTTCTACTCTTCTTAATTCTACTTCAACTCTTTTCCTTCTACTCCTTCAACTCATTCTCTTCTCCTATTTCTGCTCATTCTCTATAACTCATTCTCTCTTTGTTTTCTTCTTTTTTTTTTCCTTCGCCCTTCTTCTGCTTTTTCTTCTACACCATCATCTTCTTTCTCTTTTCCTACATCTTCTTATTCTAATTCCGAATGCATGAAAGATATTTTTTTACGTTGAAGCAGTTAATAAACTGTTTTTTAAACCATTGATTGTTTTGCATTTTCTTAGAGCTGGAAGAGAAATATCCATTTTATAAATTATTTGTCCCCCAGAGAGACCTCAAAGCAGGAAATTTTGAAATGAACTATCTAATGGAACGAGTGGTGGATAGCAAACGAACAGTCATTTTACTCACTAAGTAAGTGTCATTCTCTTAACTATTTTTAGCCTAAATTCAATCAATATAAAAGCAGTTTAACACAGTGAGATCAGCTGTCCGTGTGATTGTTGGATAAGTAGTTTGAGCACTTTGCTGGAGAAAATTAAAGTAATTGGAAATAATAAGAAGCTTGATCAAAACTTTAGTTTGCTAGTTATAGATGGGGATGAGGTTCATGCACTTGTCTCAATGATATGATATAGGTAAAGCCATGATCCACTTAGCTTAAAGACTTTTACTACCATTTTTTCTCATTTAGGGATCTGCTATTTGTTTAAGTTTAACGCACTACAAAAGTTAAAAAGTGATTAAATAAAAAAATAATTACATTTATGAATACTTAAATGAACTATGCTTTAAATTTATTATCTGATAAAATAATTAAAATTCCTTAATAACCAATAAATTTAATAATTGAAGGAACTGTTTTCTTTATCGAAACAAAAATGTTTTATTCCTAGAGATCATTCTTACAAATGTAGAAATGGCAACTTGATAGACTTTAAGTGATAACAAAATTCATGTTTTAAAATTTGATTCTAGGTTTAGAAAATTAATTTTATTTACCACTCCATAAAACTAANTGGTAATGGGTTAACATTAATTTACTACCTAAAATTACTCGTGTAAAACTTGTTATTATTGCATAGATGCCAACTTGCTAAGCTTTGTAGTAAAATATTTTCCAGTGGTAATAAAATTTGAGTAATTTTAGGTTGTTATTTTTCATTTTAAGTAATATTTTCATTACTATACATGGTGGTCCTAAAATATATGCCAAAAATGTAAAGGTAGATAGAGGGGACCTAAATAAGCATATCGTATAGGATTGTGTGTGCGGTAATGCCGCCTTAAGCCGGTAGGGATCGCTGATGGCTGCGGCTTACAAAAGCGCTTGGTAGCTGGATTCATCATTTCCGCACGAATCTGAAACATCACGCATCGTTTCACCAATGTGGAGCTTGCTGACATGCATTTCATGTATGGGGCTGCTCAAGGAAACTGTTCAGAAGATGTACAGGGAGCGATTCCCGGATAGAAATCAGCCGGATCGTCGAGCGCACAAGTGGATAGTTTTATGCTTCCAGGCACTGGAAGATATCGCAGAACTCCTGCAGTGGAAGCCAGAATACTAAACACAGTAGAGAATAATCCTTCGACAAGCTCGAGAGCTGTAGGACGTGCGTTGTGTGTGAGCCATCAAATTATTTTGAGAACTTTACATGAAGACGGAATGCATCCGTATCATTTACAGAGAGTGCAAGCAATGACCCCTGACGATTATCTTCCACGTCTCTACTTTGCTCGTTGATACCTACAGCAGACGGCAGCCAATCCAACCTTTCCAGCAGATGTTTTATTTACTGATGAGGTCGGGTGTGTTTAACATCCGTAATTCTCACCTGTGGGCTCATGGCAACCCATATGGCGCAATAGCACACGCGTACCAAGAAAGGTTTTCCATTAAAGTTTGGGCAGGCATTGTGCACAATAACTTAGTACGACCGTACATTATACCTAGTCGTATAACTGGCCATACATACAACATCTTCCTACAGGAGGTTTTACCCTAACTTCTGGTAGATATTCCTCCAGCTGTTCGCAGACGAATGTGGTTCCAGCACGATGGAGTCCCAGCTCACTTCAATCGGAACGTCAGGAATCACCTGGACGCTGTCTACGGTCAGCATTGAACTGGTGTGTGCTATCCAGTTTCCTGGTCAACACGTTCTCCTGATTTAACCTGCTTGGAATTTTTCCTTTAGGGTCATATTAGAAGCCTGGTGTACGAGAGTCCCGTCATATCTGAAGAAGATCTGCGTGCGTGCGTGCGTGAAATGAATAACTAGTTATGTCCATTCATCGAATTCTGCCCCACATAAAATTCTGGTGGGGGAGTATTGTTGTGTAACAACCACTGCATTTATTAAATCTCAATTCACTAGTATATGAAACCTGTTGACTCAATTTAACAATAAGTACCTATATATGGATGACAACTGACAGGTTTGGTAGCCTAATTAAATTTATAATTAAGGTTTATTCTTTTTTTAAAACACACAACTTAATTGTTTCATTTTATTTTGAAAAATGCAGAAAAGGAAATAGTCTGCATTGAATCTGATGTCTGATTCTATTCTTGGATAGGCACTATCTGAGAAACGAGTTCTGCATGGAGATATTTAGAGTGGCATTTGCGAATTCACTGGAGAAGAAATTGCATCGGATCATCCTAGTGAAGTTTGGACCCCTTCCTCCCCAGAAAGAGATGGATCAGAGTCTGAAGCTAGTGATGAAATTTTCAAGGTGTCTCAAGTTCAGACAAAAGTTATTCTGGGAAATGTTGCGATACGAAATGCCTGAAAAAAGTTCGAATATTAATGATTATGAACTGCTAGATGACCAACCTGATGATGTGCCTTTGACACAAGAACTTTAAATACGTCGAGAAATTTTAGCTTAATAAATTTAACCTTTGATGGATCTATAATTTTATTTTTTCATAACTAAAATATATAAAAATTGCAGTTTGTGAGAAACATTGAAATATGCAGTCAGAAAAAAATTAAACATTATGAATTTATTCAGTTAATACATTTTGAATTTATTCAGTTTTGCATTGTAACTCCAGGAGCTCCCATGAGATACATGCTATTTTATTCATGGTAGTTAAAGATACAATTATATTAACTCCGGTTCAGAGGGGGTAGAGTTCAATCCTCGACTCCACTGAGACCCAATGAGTACATGCGATGTACGTGCTCGTAAAATCTGGGGAATCTATCGAACCTATAGTCCTGCTGTCGTTCATTAATCAGTACTATAGAAACAAAGATCTGGAGAAAATTTCTTTCTCTGGAGAAAATTCCCTGCAGATCTATGTGCAGTTTGAGTAGCATCATAAATTGCGATGGCATGTCTTCGGATCATCCTCAGGGATATTTCCCAGACCGTCGACAATAGCTCCTTGTGCAACTCTAGTGCGACGTGAATTAAGCACCTACTTACCTTTCTTAGGGTATCACAAACAAAATCAACGTCAAGAGTTTCACGTATGAAGTATGGTGATGAGATCGCCGAATTCGTATTTCAAAATGTATATGAAACCACGTTGTTCCTAAATTGATATTTTCGCTCTTAAAGAGTGTTTATATAAACCTAAATGATGGAAAGGGAACTAATAAAATTAACTTAAAACTTTCATATAAGCAATTGGAAATTTGTCGTAAATTCTGAATATCACGTTTTAAGTAGTTATAGAAAAAAATTGAATTATTTTAGTTTATTTGATTGCGTTGGGATATGTTTTGCAGTATTGAGCATGTTTTTATTGTGTTGATTAATACGATTTACTAGCTATTTACTTTCTAATTATTTTTTATCCCGTACGAAGAACAAGCATTCGGATAGTTAATAACAAAAAAAATTCATTTCTTAAATTAGTTAATGAATAAAGTGCAGTATAATAAGGACCTCGAGTGAAAATTATGAAGTTTGTTCATACAATTTAAGAAAAATAATAATCCATAAAAAAGAAGAAGAATCATGAAACTTTTTGTTTTGCAAGAAGATGGTGAAAAATTATGCCCTTTTGCTTTAAAATGAAACAAAAAAATCTAGAGTATTTCGGATATTAATTATAAACTTAAGTCATATACTCGTTTAAAAGCATTATTATATTTTATAAGTTAAAAAAGTAGCCAAAATAATGCAGAGTTTAGGTTCTAGTAAAAAAGCTTTTGTAAGGAATAAATGTTGTCTCATTTTATCGCCACTACTTTTTAAATTTAAGAGACTTCTCTTTAAATGCCGAAAAAAAATGACTTTTTAACTCTACGAGTTTTATTACTATTATTGTTTACCACCATCCTAGCTAAATATATTATTAAACAATGAGCGAAAAGTTCATTTTTAATATGGCTTTTCCACATTAAGCACTTATTACGCATTTCCTATTTTAATCTCAATTATTTGTCGAGTGACTAACCGCTTTGATCAACTTACAAAATGATCGTTGGCATCAACATTTGTTTTAAAACTGACATTCTTTAAGCTTATAACAAAAAGTTTCCTTTTGGCATAATTTTTATACGTTGAGGGTTGAAATTGTGAAATGTATACCTTGTATACCTTTGTATACCTTGATAACCTAACCTTGTATACCTAAATGTATACCTTGAAAATGTAAAAAGTATCTAGCAAATTTCTAAGTAGCATTTGTGCATTTTTGTTGAAAGCTCTAAATGAACAAACACCATTTTGTAATAAATAAATTTTAATAATAAGTAGTGATAATACCCTAAAATGAAGGTCTGGACAACATGATATGATGGTAATAGGAAATAAAGATTCATGAATTTCTAAACAATCGTTTCGTAAGAAGGCATATATGTATTTCTACTGTAGTCTGAAACAGATAAGGATCTGACATTTATTTCTTATTGAAGTTAATTTATACATCTTCTTTTTTGAATAAGGAGAAAAATAAAATTCCATGTTTACCATAATCAACTTTTCTTCTTCAGAATCAGATATTATTCTTTTAAATAAAGACATGTCAAATGTGATGTATTAAAATATGTAATAAGCTTAATATCACCTATATTATAAATCAATCATTAAAAGGATTACTGAAATCACATCTAAAGTACAAGTACCAGAATTATTTTCAAACTCTAAAAAGGCTATTTACGTTTTTTTTTATTTTGCTGCTTAACAATCTAGTGTTCTGTCTTTTAACTACATACGGAAGAGTGACACAGTTGTTTCCTATCTGCCTAAATGTACAGAGAAATGTTGATTGATAAATAACATTACTCCATTTGTCTAAGCTAATAATTTTGTCCGCACTAGCCCCCTCTCCCCAGTATAATATTACTCATTGTACTTCTGAACTAATTAACATGTATTGAGAGAACTCTTCTTAAATAAAAGAACGTTCTGCTTTCTGGCTCATATTGTAATTACTTTGGCCAATATATATATATATATATATATATATTGTCTTTTAAGGTCGTATTTTTTGACACTGAATAGGAAACCGTTACTTAGAGGTGGTCACAAAGGTAAATTTGCAAATTATCAGACGGATAATATCCATTACTAGAGGGCTGCGGCCCCTGCTCGCTTACGCTCGCCAACCCCCAAAAAGT
>NC_092212.1:16143472-16164367 GCF_043381705.1 Parasteatoda tepidariorum
TTTTTTTTATCTATTTCATATTTGGAATGCAATGGGATACTTCCTGGTTTTAAAAAATATCAATTTAATCAAAAATATTAATTAAAAAATATCAATTTTCAGATGAATAACTTCGACAGTAATAAATAAAACTACAGCTGAAATTTTTATAAAGTAACATAAAATCTTAAGATGCAAGAAGTCATAATTAAAATAATATAATTAAAATAATAAGAAGTCTAAGAAAAAATAATATGACAAAGTAAGACTACTTGAATAACGAATAAAATAAAAATGATAATGACTGTCCGAACATACGACAATTCTAGCATAAACGAGCTACAACTGCCAATGTTTTGAAGTATGTAAGATGGCCGACGGTTAATTTCGCGGTTAACATTGCCGAGCTTTCGGCTTCACGAATTTCTGCTAGTGTCTCCTCCATCTACTCCTAGCTCCATGGTATCCACTGATAGTGTCTCCCATGCAGAACAGGATCTTCGTTGGATAGGAGTCGGACTAAGAGGAAAAGGAAGGCAAAACAAACATGATTATTAAAGTTGCAATTAAAGCACAAATTAGAAAATTACTTTCCCACTTTAAAAAACATATTTTTTTAATTTGCTAATTTATCAGGTGCTTTATCATATCTCGAAAGCTATATACTTAGGACTGTTCCCCAAAATAGAAGCTACACGTATCAGACATTCTCAAAAAAGCCGAAGCTGCATTTCAAACATTAAAACCCCTGCTGAACAGTGAAAGTAAAATGGCACTTAACACAAAAAGACATATTTACCTCATGTGTATAAGACTAATTCTGCGTTATGCATCCCCAGCCTGGGGTCCTCTAACAAACAATCAAAGAAAAAGAATCAGAATTTTTGAGCACAAAATACTTAGACGAATGACCGGGGCACCTTGGTTTGTTCGAAACAATACTTTATATAACGACCTAAAAATCGATAAAATTGACCAATATTTATTTAAATTAAACGTTTCCTTTCTTAAAGGCGCTAAAGACTGTAACACCTGCAACTTCAATAAACTATTAGACTTGGACATTATAGAAAGTAATGCAAATTTGAGTCCGATAACCACATTCTTTCTCAGCGATTGCGTATTATCAAAATATTACAACCGATAGTTTTAATATTATCACCCTTACCATAGACAAACTATGCACTCTGCACCTGAGAAGCCCGACTACCGGGGGGAGGCGAGGGAGTGCATAGGGAGTCTTCCCCACTTGTAAAATAATTGTAAATATTTTTCTCCTTTTATTTTATTATTTTTTTAACGTTTTTTTATGTATCCCAGTGCGACTTAACATGTAAATACTTATCCCAGATTTTATTTTAATAGTAAAATGTTTCCAATTGGGACATAATTTATTTAACCCCAACACCACCCATCACTTCATCCTTATAAATATTACTTTAGATGAAGGAGCAGATATCCCCCTGGGATAGGCACTCCGATAAAACTGTATCAGTCAGTTTATCATATCACTACATATGAAAATTAATAACAAATGAAGAAAATTACCATCTAACTAGGATTTTGAAATAACCCATCAGCTGTTATGAAATCGTTCTTGTCCAATTTGACCAAACGTAAACTAGGGCACGGATCAAATGTTTTATTATCTAAACTACTCAGCCTATTGCTCGTTAGAATAATCGATTGGAGTTTTAGATCACCCAAAAAGGCACTGACCAATAGTGAACTTATTCTGTTTTGAGACAATTAGAGGTTTACAAGTTCAGACATTGATAGAAGTTCAGTTGTAATCTCAGTTAATTTACAGTCCGCAATTTCAAGTGTTTTTAAATTCTTGATTCTACTAATGGCACTAGGAATTCTACAAAATTCTGTTTGAGAAAGAATTAGTTTAGTCAATGAACTAGTATGTGTGAAGGCCTTGTCTTCTATACTTTGAAGAGGGCATCAATATTTAACTCAGATCTACTGTATTTAGAAGATCCGTTATTTTTAGCGTTTTTTGTAGATTTGGCATTCTAGCCACTGTTCTATTCCCAAGGAGATATCGACCTTTATTTAACTCACTTCTAGCAGCAGCAGCTTTGGTTACAATGTCTCGAAGCTGTCCAGATATCAAAACTCTTGCTAGTGGTGAACAAGTTTGGCTTTCATCTTATGGTTGTTGTACCCACACAGTTTCGCCAGTAAACATATCTGGAGTCATATATTTTCGGCATATTACATCAAGTGTTGCACCTGAATCACGAAGTATTATCATTATAAATCCATTTACTTTCGCCATAAGAGTATACGGAGTTAGTAATTGGTCTTCTTGTCCTTGTCTTGTCAAGGATCTCTTCCAGCTTTGTAGATGAGATTATTTATTGACCAAATATCTATAAAATGCTTATGCACTTCATTAGGAACTCTTCGTTTAGTTTGATAGGTAACCATTAGTTCCAACAAGGTTTCAAAATAATTTATTCCTAATCCTTGAATCCATTCATTTAGGTAGTTTTTCTGCGTACGGCTCTTGGCATGATGAAGCCATTCTGTATCAACCATACGCAAAGGAATAATTTAAAAACGAATTCTTTTAGACAATTATCGAACTTTTTTGGTGCTGAATAAATTTGAACCTTAATTTTTCTGAACTTAGCTGAAACCATTTCATTAAAATTTCTTTATCGTGATCATAGTTGTAAGTTTGTTCTTCAGATTCTCTTGCTATTTATTTTGCTGTATCAGGTGAACGAAAAGATAATATATGGGTAACCCACTCTTCTTTTGGAATTTCTGCTCGTTTTGTTTAACGCACAGAAATAACTAAGAGACTAAATTGATCTTTATGGGGATCCAAATTCTGCAATTACTTGTGGATATCCAACGTATTTCGCTGTGCAGTACCAATAATTCGATTTGAAGGACCACTTAATTGGGAACTAAGTCTTAATTTCTCTAGTTCAAATTGACGTTCCTCTTGTTTCTTCCGTTCTTGGAGTTTTTTTCCCCTCCTCTTTTTCTTCTTGGCGTATTCTTTCTTCTTTTTCTTTTTCTTCTTGACTTTTCCATTCTTGGCGGGATTTTTCTTCCTCTTCAATACGATTTTCTTCAATTATCAACTCACACACAGTAACATTGCCAGTGACAGTTTTTTCCAACTCCTCACATAATTTGACTAAATCACACTTCTTTGCTCGTCCCAAGAGAATATTACACAATTCCTTTAAAAGCAAACGGTAAGTTAATCCCGCCGATGCCACCAATTAAATATAGCTGTAACAAATCAAGATATATTAAGAAACTGTTTTTTTTATGAAAAAAACACATTTATTTAAAACCACACATAAATGAACAAAATTAAAGTACCAGTAACGGGTTAGTAATAACATTGAAGAAAAAGAATATAAAAACCCGTAACTGATTTGTATAAACATCAAAATCAACAACTTTCTTCTAAAAAAATCAACAACTCTCTGTTGTTCTAAAAATTGTCTCATGCTTTTATTTTTAATTTATCTTTTTATATGTTTTGTTTCTTTTATTCATGCGTTTGTTGGCCAGATATTTTTTAATATTTTTAGACTTTATAACTCCTCTCCCCTGGGAAGAGCTTTTCCAATGCATTATGTTACAATCCAAACATTTCACTTTTAAAACTAAATTTTCTAATTGTCAATTTAAATGCAACATACAATTTTTATATTAGAAGTGTTGTAAAATATTAAACTTTAAAACTTAAAATTACTAAATTATTTTTAGATTCTTCCAGTAAACATTAGTAGACAATTCGCTTGTAACATAATTTAGACATCAAATTAAAATGACAAGCTAACTCATTATCAGTCAACAGCGTATGGGCAATTAAAAGACAAGTTAACTCGTTACCGATCAACAACGCGTTTAAAAATCGTGAGGGCCGCCAACGCCACTGTTTTGTGAGTTCAACTTAACGTTAAAATTCACGTAAAACCTTTTGACTTAAAACTCGAAACTAAGAAGATGTGTAGAAAAATGCACAAGGAATTTGAGAGAATTAAGAAAGTTAAGATTCGACTATCAGTTCGATAATTATGAGCTGTTTAACTGAAAGTAAAAAAAGAAAGATCTATGTTTGTCGATCCCGCTGATATGCAACTACAAAATTGAAATTAGGACGTACTGAAAGAGCCATTTTGAATTATAAACTTAAAAAGAAATTTATTTAAATTGTTCAAAAGTTATTGCAATTTTAAGTGCTTTTTTGTGATTGTTTTCACTTTTTTTGCTTTAAATAAAGATTATTTATTCACTGTTATCTTAAAAATTATCTCTCTTTAAATTATCAGTTTATTTGCTCGCATCTGACTTGCTGTCAAAAGTACCAAAAAATGAACAAATAAAATGGACATAAGAGAAAGAAATTCAATGTTGCCTGATATAAATCATAACGCTAATATAAATTTTTTTCATAAGAAAAATACGTAAATATCTCAAGGAAGTAAGAAACCGTTCGCAGTTTCAACTGTTATACAATATAGGGTTATTTTTATAGATTGCTAAAAAGTTAAATTACTTCTTATTGTATCTCACATTCAATATTCCTAAGTTTGAATATTTATTTTCAAATACATTCGATTATTTTTAAATTCATCTTGTTACGATTAACATCTTAACAAAATTTTCTTACATAAAATTTCAATAACAATAGTTTTCATAATCTAAAAGTGGAAGGTTTAAATTTTTGAAAAATTTAAACTTTTGAAGGGAAAAAACTAAAGTGAATGAGAGGCTATTATGAGGGTTGGTAAGCGAAATGAGCAGGGAGCATAACTTCCTTGTATTATGAAATTCCTGCAAGGAAAACATATTGGCAAAAATTATTTATGGACAATTTTGTTCGAAACTAAGAAAAAGTAGAACAGTGGGCATCTCAATCCTGACCTTCTTCCTCATGTATTTGTCACCTATAATGCTAAGGAGGGAAGTTCCGGGCAATTCCGTATGTACTTTTACTATGTTATTAATTTGTAAAATAGACAATGAAATTTATTTCAAGTATTCTTACATAAAATTATAATAATTATATATTTTATAAACAAAATGATCTTTCGTCTTAAAAGTATCGCAATTTTAAGAGGGGGGGAACAAGGATGAACTAGAAGACATCATAAGGATCGGCAAGAGGAACGAGCAGAACGCGAAGCCTCGAGTATAATAAATGATTATTACTGATACAATAAATTCAAAACATTTATTATTTAAAAAGATGGTTTTAAAGAATATTTTTCTTTTTGAAATACTTTAGACCTTTAAAACGCAAGGATACAGTGAAATTTGATCAAAGACTAACTCTCTTCAATAACCAGCTAGCTTACCTTTCAAATGTACTTTTTGCATTACCTCCAACATCTGTTTTGACAAAATACTTTTTCCTGGGACAAAATTTTCTTAATTCCAAGTTAATAAAATATGAGTTGACTCAGGTTCGAATCTCAGCAGTGGCTGACTGATACAAATCTTGCTGCTCCAGGCTCACACCGTCAAAAGCGCTGGCGTGAAATATCCTCTGCAGTGGAAGGATCATTGGACGGAGTCCACTTACAGTCAGGCTGACCATGGGTGGTTTTTGTGATTTTCCTCTCAATGTAACGCAAATAGAAGTTGGTTTCATCAAAAAGTCTTTGACGAAGGTAAATTCTTCCTGATTTTAGATTCAGGATTGCTTGATTCCTTTGTCTTCTGGATTGGGTTCAAAATTAGAAATTATACTGATACTCTGCAAATTGCGGGGATATTCGGAAAAAGGTCGGAGTTTGAGAAAACATATCACAGTTAAGCTTAAAAAAGAATGGCGATACAATATGCTCTACAACTAATAGATTTCGCGAAAACTTGTTTTCAGTTAAATGTTAATTTTTGTGGAAAAGTTTAAAAACTATCCATAAAAAACCAATCCGGAATTCGGAAATCTGGTGCTAAGATGTACAAATGCTGCCGACACCTTTAAAATTAAATTTTATAGCTATACCTCATAATGAGAAACACACAGACGCAGTAATTCAAGCAAACACACACAAATTTCCTATTTTATTAATAGCAGTTGTGTATAGGTATCGATAGAAAAGAAGCTTTAAATATTTTTAATCAAATAAAAATAACTACTTTTACAAAAAATTTAAAATAATTAATTGCTACATAGTAGAACGTTGACATTTTATTTGCAGAGCCTGAGAATATTCAATACAGAATACATGTTGTAAAAATCCTAACATACTTAAATGACAGTGAATAAACAAGAGATTGTAATGTAATTATTCATTGTGAATTAATGCATTCATTAAAAGTGGATGTGTCATTAATGGTCCCCTGACAGTAGAAAAAAAATCCATGCGATTCGGAGAAGTTAATTTACATCATTTTTTTTATGCACAAGTAAAGCAAGTTGAATAAGTTCATAATCGTGATTGCCGACCAATATTCAATACCAACACTTGCAGATTAAATGTTGAAAAACCTTCTGTACTAAACTGACAATGAATGAAGTGAACACCAGAGTTTGTGATGTATTTATTTATAATGAATTATTCCATCGACTAAAAGCACATACGTCAAAAATGATCCCATGATACTAAAGAAAAACCCACGTGTTAAAGGTGAAATTTTCCAAACAGTCAAATTTACACCATTTTCTTTACGCATGAGTAAAACAAGTTGAACTAGTTCATGATTGTAATTGTCGACTGACTGGCATGCACTGTTCAGCAGTTCCTCCCATGATTCTGTCACCAAAGCTGCTGAACACGTAGATATCAGTAAACCAATTGATAAGTTTATAAACATTGTCCACATTGATAAACGGTATGCTAAAGTCGTACCGATTTCATCTATAGGATAGAGTATTAAGAATATGGCATTGTATATAACGCAGAATCCAAAGATCGTAGATTCAAACATAATTAAGGAGTGAGCATCATCAAAAGAATTAACTAAATACTTGACATCTCTGTATGCATGCTTCAGTTTAACAGAAAGGTGTGGCTCATATAATAATACTTGTTTCTTTTTTATAAGACTTCTAATATGAAGGCATGTGAGTACATAAAAGAAAGAGGCTGAGTTTATTGGGAATATATGTATTAGCTGACATCGTAAAGGATGAAAGAATATTCTAGCAGCATATCCCATGGTACGATGGTTGGTAAAATATGATTCCAAAAATGGAAGCGGGAATACTGCAGCAACGGCGTGCGTATTTTTTCTCACGATTAAATGTATGACACAAATTATGTTGATCAGATACATCATAAAAGTTGATACTACCCATGCAGAGAACCATGAAGGTGTCTTTTGATATCGAATAGATTTTCTCATTGCAAAAGCAATTTGTTTCATAACTGGAATCTTGAAGCTGATTGTTATTCTCAATGTTAAAATCATTATAAGAGTAAAAATGCGTATTGCCTTCCCTAAATCAATGCCGTCTATTGCGTTGTGAAGAATTTCCATAATATCGATGAAAGAAAAAAGCATGTTGCAAATGATTAGAAGTAGTTTATAAATTTTATTAACATTACAATCTTTTGAATCAATAGAGTAAGGCACGGCTGCGGTAGCGTTAAAAAACAAGAATATAATTGAAAACGGCAGGCGTTTGAAACTATGCTTTTTATCGTACATCTTTATCAATGATAAAACTGCCCAAACAGCAAATTATGCTACAGTTTGGATATAAATGGTGGAATGATAATAAAAAGTTTTCTATTGGTGCTTACGTAAAAGTTTCCTTTTGGTTACTGGAAACTTACGTTAAGTATACTTACCTATTATTTTGCTTACAACAATTGTTAACGGACTGTGCGCGTGACAGTTTTTCAAATTTAATTAATTCACATCTACTTTCAGATTATAAAAGAACTCGTGATGTTGTTAAATGTTTCACATGTATTCAAAATTGTTTAATTTATTATTCATGCAAATCCGTTGACATTAAAACTCAATGATCAATCTTAAGGTATTATTTGAATAGTGATCTAAATTCAATATTGATTATATTGAAATAAAGAATCTAAAGTCTAATGATTGTGTTGTCTTTCCTATAGAGTCTGATTTTTCCTTCTTTCGCAGCAAAAATATATTGGATAGAAATAATCTGTTCTCAATTAAGTTAAAGTGAGCTCTACTTCATTTTAATATTACTCGGAATTACACCACTATACAAATAAGGACTTCATTTAATCTTTCTTTTATAACTTTAATTTAACAAATCCTCTCCTTTTTAAGATGACTCCATTAAATTAAAAATACGACTGCGTGCAATAATTGTTTACAGCCTATGAACTGAAGATTGCGTAATTTAATGTGTTTTGAATATTAGAAATCACGCAGGTGATGTAGGAAATGGTTTTCTAATCTAATTTTATTTCCCAGTGATGCGTGTCACTAACATACTAATTGCCTTCCCCGACTGAGTTATGCATATTAAAATAAGTATAGTTTTAATTTATATTCATTAACTTTATTTTTAATAGTTATTTGATTTATTTCATTCTCTTTTTTCTTTAAAAAATAATACTTATCTGATATGTTAATTAATATATGAGAAAAGCATAAAAATAAGCAAAATAAACTTTCAGCCTAATATATTGTATGTCATCTTGATCAAAAGACTGTAGAAAAACGCCCAGAAATCAATATGTGTTCGAGTGTTGTATACGTATAAGTACTTAAAAGTTGTTTTGCTGACTTTCAAGCAGCATCTATGTATAGAAGAATTTTAATACAGAAAATATTCTATTCTCTACATTTATTACAAGATTTTCCCCTTCATTTAATATAAACATGGATACCTTTTGCGGGACATAACTTTATGATTAAATGCAAGATAGACTTTTTTACTTTATTTACAAAAATTGGGCACCTGGGCCGCGCAGAAGGCCCATATCCCATACATCGTGAAATATTATCAAAGTTAATATAAAAAACTGTTTGAGTTTAGCAGTCTATGGGGTTTCTGTTCCTGGCAAGATAAGATATGGCATACCCTCCAACTGCTACGGAATTTCCGTAGTTTCAGAAATCTTCTTTTCAGACGGTAGCATATTTAAAAAAATTAATTTTAGCGTAACTTGTTTACTATTACTTATAAAAGTGCAGGCCATACGGCTAGATTCTTAAGTTCTGATAAAAGTTTTATGAGAGATCCATTTGCTTTGAAAGTTTCTACTTTGGTTCGGTACCACTAGAAAGAATTATTTTTAAAATCCTCATAAGTTGAAGGATATGAGATATGGTATCAATCTCAGACATATATATTTTCTTAGCAAAATAAAGTTTAGTGGTGAGCTAAAAATTACTTTTTCTTATTAAATGTACTTAGTCTTATTTTCGTTATCGACGCCTGATATTTTTTTAATTGATTAACCGAGAATTTACCGAGGCAGAAGTTGTAGGTTTCAACTCTATTTAAAGTGCTAGTGTAATAGCAATATGGTTTGGTTGGTTTAATATTGCAATCCCTAAAAAACTTCCTCTCACTATTAGCAGGTTTTACATACTTATTTTAATTGTTGATAGATCTCGGTGGCCAAATTAATGTAAATCAACTTTTATGTATCAGAAATGAAATATGAAATAGCAATAATTGAATATTTAAGAAAAATATATTTCTGAAGCAAAAGAAGAGCAACTTCATTCATTATCAAAAAAAAAAAAAAACTACGCCAACCGCTCTGCAAATATTGTTTCCACATACTGATACAATTCTGCACAGCTTGAAACACATATTGTATAGAGCAAGCTGCTCATTTTACTTTTGATTCCTCTTTAGTTATTCAAGCAAAGTGCTTGAAGCATTCACCAAAGCAACCCCACTAAATGATTACCTCAATTTTTAACCAAAATAGAACTACGGCTCCACGATGAATGGAATAGGGGTCGCTTCGCGACCCATGTACCTAGTAAAGTTAAATCACTAGGACTAAAAATCCATTCATTTATTAGGGTTTATCAAAAGCAACTTTTAAAAAAGAAAATTTATTAAAGAAATGTATGCATCCAAATTAGTCTGTGCGTCATTCAAAATTATCAAATTTTAATTAAAATAATACTAGATATTCTTAAAATTATGATTAGGAAGCTATTATTGCGAATTTGTAAAAACTGCTCACACTTGCCTCATCATCTTTTTTATCTGATTTTTATTGATAACTTGACTACCACAAAACTGCAATTAATATATTTTATAGCTAAATATATTATTAAACAATAAGCGAGAAAGTAATTTCTAATATTGCTCCACCACTTTAAACATTTGTTCATGTGTTATTTATTTAAACTGCAATTAGTTGTCTGGTCAACCAAAGTATACAAAGTTTATTGAAAGAAAATGCCACAAATTAATTTTCCACGAAATTATAAAAAAGAAATTTAATATCGCGTTTAAGAATACTTTGTTTTAATTTTCGGTAATTAATAGTCCCACAGTAGACTGATCGTAAAACACGATTTCCAGTAGATCACAGAAGTGAAGCATCACTGAATGTGGTCAGTGATTGAGTGAGTGACCCCTTTTATCAGACTGCGAAGGGTCCGAAGGTGCACGGTGTCGGTCTTCTTTGAACTGCTCTTACCGTTAAGTGCTCGACTTCACGCCCAGGTCATCGAGCTACCAAAACGGGGTAATCATCCTCGCTACAGAAGATCAAAAATGTGATCTTCGGATCCTTTTTAGGGATGATTCCCAAACTTCGCCGATAGCCTATCTTCCCGCTCTAATGCGACATAAATAAAGTAAAACTTATTCTATTTCTGATAAAGCCAATCGAAAATAATAATTAGTGAGGATCATATCATGTGGTTTGATTGTTCAATCATGATTGACAGCATGAGTTGTTTGATAATCGTGACGTTTTAGTTTAGATTAAAGCAACCTTTTTGAGGGAGAAGGGATAAAAAATTATTAACCAATGTTTGAAACCTTAAATTGATCTGAAATATTGCTAACATCGTTATGAAATTGCTATCTTACATATCTATTTTAATACTTTTTCGAATTTTTTCCCGCGAAACCGGAATAAGTGAGTAGATTGAAAGTGATCGTTGGTATCAACCTTTGTTTTCAAACTGATATTCTTAGAGCATATCACAATATCTTTATATCACAAACAGCTTCATTCTAACAGAATTTTTATGCGTTAAAGATTATCTCACTTCCCAAACACATGTTATCAGAACAAGAAAAAAATAACTTTAAAAACTTTCATTTTATAGAGTATTAAGATTGAACAGGATTGATTTGGTGTGCGATTATTTACTAGTCTTCGTATAGAATAATTAAGTATTCTGATAATTGAACGTGAGACTTATCTACATGCCTGCTTTCTCTCAAACACTAACTTTCGCTCTTTGGTATAATTTCTAAAATGAATATTACTTTATTGATTTTATTTGTGACGTTTGGCATTTTTTCGGTAGTTGACACGAACGGCAAATGTAAGGTGAAATATGGGGAAAGAAACATCAGCGTGACTTGCAGACGTTTTCGAGACTGTCATTTTAGAAGTACATTTGTTGACTATCCGAAATCAAGGCCAGTTTTCCGAGTGCTACTCCAGTGCAAAGTGGCAAATCAATGCCAAAATTGCGAGAGGTCAAAAATTTGCAAAAGTCCAGGTATAATTAACAATGTATTTTCTAAACTCAGGAATATATCTGAAATAATTATGCAATGCCCCCTTCGAAGTATAGAAGACAACGCCTTCGACCATACTAGATCACTGACTAAACTACTTCTTTCTAAAACAAAATTTCATGGAATCCCAAGTGCCATTAGTAGAATCAAGAGTTTAAAAACACTTGAGATTGTGCAAGGTAGATTAACTGAGATTACAACAGAACTTCAATATATGCCTGAGCTTGTAAACCTCTCATTGACTAAGAACAGAATAAGTTCTATATTAGGCAGTGCTTTTATGGGTGATCAAAAACTCCAATCAATTATTCTAACGCGTAATAAGTTGAAGAGCTTAGATAATAAAACATTTGATCCATGCCTGAGTCTACGATTGATTAAATTGGACCAGAACGCTCTCGTAACAGTTGATGGCTTATTTCAAAATCCTAGTTTGATGGTAAATTTCATAATCTATTTCTATTTTTATCTTTTTCCTTCTATCTTTAATATGTGTCAGTATTAATGAAAGCATCAATGGCTCAATGGTTAAAACACTAAGCTCTCTTTGTGAAGTGCTGAGGTCTAATCCCAAGTGGTCACCTAGCCTTAAATAGATAGGTACAAGCTGGACTGGGAAGTAAAAGCATGCAGTACGCAATGCTACCCTCATTTCCACCGTCACGCAGTTGGTCACGTAACCTCTGTAACTTTTTCCAGCCCACACTGAAACTTTAACAGCAAAGCATTAAAATAATAGCAAAATATCACAGATTTTCAAAAAATATGTGCTACTGCATTTTTTTTCTTTACACGAAAAAACAATTTATTTATTATCTGTTTAACAAAGAATTTATTTAATTATCCATTCGTATATACGGTTTCCTGTTAGTAAATTATTTAAATTTTACTCTAAAAGTCATTATTAAATCATAGACTATATAANACACTTACTTACATGACCATTGACCTGATATGACGGTTCAAAGTTTAAGAAAAATTCCGTCACGGCTTTCAGACACCATCGATTTTATTTTATTTTATAACCGTTTTACTTTCTGGGGAAAGCAGCATATCTTCAACCTACAAGAATGCGATATCACAGAGTGCTTCTTGATGGCCTACAGGAACCTTCAGTACTAAGCCATCTGCGAACTCCACTTTATCCTCGGCTGAAATTCTGTACTTATTTTGCTCTTAGTACCTTGATATTCCTTAGAACTACTTTTAAGGCAATACATCCACAAATACCCTTCCTGTAAACAGGTTTTTTCTGGCTAACGGAACAAACATCATCGAAACATTTCAATGACTCTACTCCCTCTCTAAAGTTGGAACTTAGCAGAACCAACTTTTCTTCCTCAAAATCAGATAATATTCTTTTAAAGAAAGACATATCAAATTCTCCCCAATTTTTTGCCCATTATACTTCTAAACTAATTAATATGCATTAAGAGAACTCTTCTTAAATAGAAGAGCGTTCTACTTTCTGGCTCGTGTTGTAATTAATTTGGCCTATGCATTCTAAACTAATGACTTTCTTCTTTATTTTTTTACAGAAAATCGACTTGAGCTATAACTTATTGACAACAGTACCTAAAGATCGTTTCGACAATTTGGAAAATTTGCCTAGTGTTAATGTGAATAGAAATCATGTAAGGAATGTTACAAAATGGTTTTCTGGAAACAATCGTTTGGAATATATCGATTTAAGTAACAACTTAATCGAATCTTGCGATTATACATTTCAATCCTTACTATCGTTGAAGACTATTAATTTACAGGATAACCGTGTTAGTAAAATAACAAAAAATTGCTTTTCGTCGATTCCATCGCTTGAAGAATTGATACTGAGTCAGAATGATATTTCCCGAATCGATTCCGAAGCTTTGACTCAGCTAGACCGGTTGCAAAATATTGATGTATCTCTTAATAGACTAAAAACATTGTCAAGAAAATCCTTTCCTGGTGCTTTAAAGATTAGAGAATTATTTGCACATGGTAAGTACATTTAATCTCCAACAATTTTCATCGGAATTTTAGAAAACAAACACAAAACACACAAAATTATTTTTCGTCAATTCCATTGCGTTAATAATTGATACTCAGTCAGAAATATGTTTCTCAAATTGATTCAGAACGTCAATATTTCATTCAAAGTTAATTTTCTACGTTATGACTTGCATTCAATTCGAACATGTATAGATGAATATGAATATATATCAGTCAATGTATTTTAATGTTTAGAGTGTGATGATTAAATTTACCTGCTAAGCCTCTGAACGCGATTACAGCGCCAGTAAAGTTATAATTAAAATCAACTACACGTTACAAAAACTGTCCTTTAATGGAATTCAACCTTGCCAAAAGAATTGTTTCCTTGTTTTTTAGAGATTCAAGAAATATTTTCACTTGGAAAGCACATTTAATTCCCAACAATTTGAATCGGAATTTCAGGAAAAAAAATTACTTCACAGTCGTAGCAAGGGTTGCGTAGAAGGGTTTCGTTAATCGGGAGATGATAGTCTAAATAAAAATTAGCGACAAATATCTCCAATGGCTATTGAAAATTTTCGATAATGAACATTTGAATTCTCAGGAACTATTCTGCCTATTTCGCTCAAATTTTGTGTTTTGTTATCCAGATCCATTTTCTTTAAAATGATATAAAAAGCTGTATACCTTACAGTCCAACTTTTTTTTAATTTAATAAATAAAATAATATGAAATATTTACTATAGTTCTATTTGCCAGGAATTTTCATTGGAAAAAACAACATTTTTAATTCTGTTAAAAGGCTTGTCAATTCGCTTAAAAAGTTTTCGAGATATGGCAAAATACGAAAAAAGTAAAATTAACATTAAGGAGTCCAAACTTTGAAAAGCTCTCCAGAAAAAACTATGGGGGGCATATTTCCCAAGTTGCAGGTATTTCTGAAATTTCGATGATCAAAGAATGGTATGTTTATTCAGAAAAAGCACGTTTTTTATTCTGATTTCGTAACTAATTAACACTAATTAATTAGCATACTTGATACTACACTAATGAATTACCATATTTCAGATTATCCCTTCGAACCATTAAGATTGAGTCCTAGAACCTGAAGTTCCTCAAATTGGATAAAAAGTTATTTAATTTGGTCCGATTGTTATTTATTCACTGAACGTTGATTACCGAAAAGGTACTTTTCTTACATATGAGTATAAATTGCTCATCAAAATAATTGTATAAGAAATTTATTATTACTAGGAGGCTTCGCCCCCTGCTCGCTGGTGCTCACCAACCAACGGAACTGCTTTCACAGTTCATTTCGGATTGCTTCGCAATCCAATGCTCGCTTTGCTCGCTCATTGGATACGTTCTTAACGTCTGGTTTTTGTATACTTTCGAAAACTTTTCACTGTAGAAAATTCTAAACCTGTACTTTTCAATATTAATTTGAAATTGCAAACAGTTCACATATTTTTCTTAATCACACTATTCTAAATTTCAGTTGTTGAGAAAAGTAACTGTTGTAAGTTTTGTTTTAAAGTCTTTCCCACCAGAGGGCTAAAGCCATGTGTTGTAAAACAATATGAAATAGTAGTCTGCCACTGAACGCCGGATGTAAAGCATCGGCTTCGATGAAGATAATTTTGTATTTTTAATTCTCTGAAGGGCACCACCCTAATATTATGGAATTTGTAAAATAAATGTATATATTTTTGATTGTTGATGAAGCCCATTATTTTGTGTTTTCATCAGTGTTCAGAAGCAGAACAACTATAAGTTTTTTATTTTATCACAAAAATATAAAATATATAAAAAACAAAGAAAAGAGTAAGAAAATGAGTATAGTCATAGAAAAAGTTAAAATTATAATATAGTATTTGTCAGTTAAAATATAACTTTTTGTTTAATTCATTGTTAACAATTCAAATTTCTCCGAGGCAATTCTAAACCTTAATTTTGCTCTAAATGTCAGTATTCAGACATACAACGGAAGTTTAATATGAAGTTCTAAAATGCATATATATATACATATATATATGCATTTATAATTATTGCATTTATAATTGCATATATAAAAGGGATCATAGTAATTATGTAAGTAAAAATTAAGGTAGTATTGTTAAGTTGAAACACAATATTTTTAGTTTTGATGTCAACAATACAATTCAATTTTTCACAAAAACGATTGTTTCCATTGTTAAGTCTTAATCTCTAAATATTATTTTTTTTATGTACACATTTCTAAATGTCAGTATTCAACCACAAAGCAACTTCAAGTCCTCAAATTTAGCATGAAGTTGTAAAATGTAATGAAAGAGGGTCATAGCAATAATGAAAGTAGAAGTAAAGTTAGAACTGTAAAATTAAAACAATATTTTTAATCAATGAGCCAAGTTCTTCAAGAAGCAGTTGTAGAAGTAGGTTGTTTATTTAAAACTTTTTATAAAATTTCTTTAAGAACACAATTGTTAATTTGGGCATTTGGCGATACAACACTTTTAGAATTGAAGGATTTGTTACGCCAAGCGCTCAGGTATCATAATTTCGATCTAGTTTGATTTATGTTGCTAAGTTAACTTTCAAAAAATTCTATGGCTTTCAACAGCATTTTTATTTTTTAAGGTGTTTATTTTTATTTCTTTTGGAATTCGTTATTGTTTTAGCGAAATGTTTTTTAACCTAACAGAATTCTTTGCCGGCTGTTTTCTCTATGAATGAAGAAAATAGAGTAAATATTTAACTGTTGTGAAAAGAATCTTATTTAGTTGTACAAAGTACTTCAGCCAAAATTTGGGAGCCACGTAAGAGAATTATATATATTAGATCAGAAACACATCATTAAAAGGCAGAATGCTTTGGTGTTTTCAAAACAAAGCAAACGTTGCCACCGGCGGAAAAGAAATACAGCCAAAATTTGGGAGCCACGTAAGAGAATTATATATAATAGATTTTTATGGCTCACGTTTCATCACTGAGAAAAGTATCTGATATTTTTTATACATTTTTTCAGCAGTTCAATATTTATAAGAAATGAAATCGGCAGTATCGAATCACAGACTAAACTTTTCCTGTTTTGAAAATTTAAGTTATTTACATTCTTTTTATTTTATAGGAAATTATTGGATGTGTGATTGTCGCCTTTTGTGGATCAGAGATTGGATGATGGAGAACACAACATTAAATGCATCAAATTTTGATTTTTCTTGTTCTTTGCCAATCAGGTTCAAATCAAAACAGCTGAGCGAATTGACTAAAGAAGATTTATCATGGCCAAAAGAAGACTGCCCATCGTATTGTGACTGTTCGTGCGTTGCCTACCGAGACGAGGGATACGCAAATGTGAATTGCGCATCAAAAAGATTGACTCAGGTATTTATTATTATTTTCTTATAAACTCACTAGTTTAATTACTCTCTGAATCTATAATAATAATAACCCATATAGCAAAAATTCTTCCGTAGTAGCTCCCACGGAGGAATCGCTCACCCTCCCCCGGAGATCCCGACTTTTCCAGAATTCCTCCCGCGGAGCTCCTCAGTAATGCAAAATGTCCGCACCTTTCAATTCCTCAGTCCCTCCGACGGGCTTCCCGAAAGTCACTCCATTGGAGCAGCCGAGGAAGAACGGTTAGGAAGTTTCAAGGTCACATACTTTCCGACGGCTTTCCTCGGGCAGTCTCCTAAGGAAGTACTGAGGAAGTTTCCACAGGGCAAAATTTTTAGTAAATCCGTACTCCGGCTATACAAGTTAATATAGTTTTTTAGTTATATTTCTTTTGATAAATTTCAAATTATAGCCCATTTGTAACACTGATGCTCAAGTGAAATAATATTGAATTTTTGATTATTTTCATTACATACCTCCTCAGTCTTATTGTCTTTAAATATTTTATTTAAAAATAGATTTTTAAATTGAAAAAGAAAACTTGAAAATTACTGCTACAAAAATTGTAGCAGCAATTTTCTACTAAAAGCAATGATTCTCAATTGGAAACTTAATTCATTAGCATGAAAAACACTGCATATAACATATTTAATAAAAACAATGTGCATTGCAACTTATTTTATTAGTTAACGGAAATTTCAAATGAAGAATATTGCGTTTAATATAGAGCTGCTGACAGTTGAAAAAAAATGTGCGTACATGTTGCTTAAATTTTTTTTTAATATACAAAAGTGACATTTATTGTCACTTATGACATATGTTATTCATTTTAAGTAATTGTTACTTTTCGAAAATTAAACTTAACGTAATGTTTACTGCAATATCTAAAATGTTCTTTAATTTACTCTAGGATTAAAAATATTAAAAAGTTCAAAGAGGAATAAATTCATACCAGTAATCACTTCTAAGTCCTGTTTTCCAACTGAAAGCATTTATATGTCAATTGATAATTTTTTTAGTATTTGAAACTCTACTTCACCAATATGTTACCTTTTAAAGATAAACTTTAGATATCACAGTAAACATTGCATTAACTTTCACTCTAGGATAAAAATAAAAAAAATAAAAGCTTAAATTGGAAAAAAAAAACACAAAACAAATGTTAATTAGAAATATTTTTTTAAATTTATTAAAATTAAGAAAGTTTTTTTAAAATTTTTTTACAGTTTGCTACATTTCTCTTTACCATGGCGCAGCCAACTCTGGATGGGTTCCTTCATGTTAGCATTCGTAATATCGCTGTGATGAATTCGTACAACATCTAAAATATAAAAACAGAAATTTTTTATTTTAATTACAATTGAAAGGAAAAAAGAACTACTGAGAGGTAGAATAAAAACTTTATATTTGTTTTTTATACACTGGAAAAATTTATATGTATTTTTTTTTATTAATTTCGAATGGTATTTAAGCTGCATATTAAGCGCTGAATTTTACTTGAAATTTTTGCATTTAATGTTTTTTATAAATATAAAACAATATTTAAAAAAAAGTCTGGGTACAAGAATTCACAATAACGTAATACCTTTCCTTTAAAATATCCCTCCTTGATTAGAAAAAAAAATAAATAAAAATTCCCATAATTTTGGGAGCTTGAGATCTCACAGGTGAAAATTTATAGTTTTGTTTTTAATAGACTGAAGCTAGTAATTTCTTCATCTATTTTCAGAGACTCCTCCTGAGCTTCATCTAAAATATTACTTTTTTTTTGCATTTAGTTCCTCCATTTGACTTTCGGCTTCCCTTTTTCCTTTGCCGAAGTCTTCTTTCTCCTGTTGGTGCCTTTTTTCTTTATCTTCCACCTACCTCCCAGGTGAATTTCGGATACTCAGAATTAACTGCTTGCTGATTATGAAGTCACTTGCTTACCTTGAACAGTTAAACTGGCAAACACAATTCGCCTGGCAGTCAAACTTTTTTCTGTCATGTTGTCCCACAAGAATTGAGAAGTTCTGATTTCGCGGAATTTATTGCAAATTTCCAGGTTTGGTGAAGACATTTCTAGGTTTTTGTGATATCTTCACAAATTTTTCTGAATTTTCTGATTCTTCACTGATTTCCAGGTTCAGTCGCCACAGAAGGAATGCTTTGCCCCATGTTGAAATTAGAAATGTTTACTAACTTTCAGCGATGTGATTTTCAGCTTTTTTTTGACGTTTGAAAAGAAATGCAGTTATAATTTAAGAATTTGAAAAATAAACATAAGGCCTTTATAAGGCTTCAATATAAAATTAAGGCCTTTTTATGGGCCCTTAATCTTCTCTCCTTCAAATAAGGTCTTTTTAAGGTGCGTGGGAAGCCTGATGGAACTTTCAAATTAATATTTTGATGAAATATGTAGCTACTATAAGCTCTATTAGGAAAAACAAACTGAAGATGTGAGAAGTAGCTCATAAGGTTTTAAATGTTTTTTCTAATCCTGAAAAACATAAGATTTAGACACCATTCTTAAAATCATAGGAAAGTGTAAATTTAGAAGACAAGAGGCTTTATCTTTTTATTATTAATTTAATAAGGGTGATAAGATACATCTTCAGGATGAATTTTTTATATTTAATTTTTCAGAATTTTTAAAACTTTTTTGTATTTACATTGTAAATATTAACTAGAAAGGTTTTTAAATAAAACATTTCAAAAAAGGTTTAAATACATACATCCCTTTCACTGACTAACTAATCAGCTTGTAGCATTCATATAGCTTTTTTCTCAATAAAACTGCTTCTTATTGATAGTTAAAACAGCAGAAAATTAGAAAAATAAATAAAAGTATAAATAATTATATTTTAAAGGTATTAAAACGAAATACTACATTAGAATTAAATACCTGCTAAAACACTGCATAGTTCCAATTCAGCAAATGGTCGTTTTTTGTTGGTGCCAAAATAACTGAAATTAGCAGGTGGGGTGATTATATGTTGGAGGAGACGATATATTATATTTGGTACAGTATTTCCTTCTATTTTTCGCAGATCAGATATCTGGAAAACAAAATGAAATTACTCATTATTAAAGAAAAAATTATTTAATATCTGTGCAAAAAGATTTTTTATACATTTTTAATAGCCACTGTAATTACAAAATACGACTAAAATTCAAAATGGGATAAAGAGCAGAGTATTTACATTATTTCTTAGTAGAGGATAGTAAAAAACCAAGCTATTGTATTTGTATTTATTGAATTTTTAAAAATAACTGTATCTCTAAATAAAATATAATAGGATTTGAATGTGTATATAAATTTTATTACTTCAACAAATGTTTATTCACCAAGTTTAAATTCTTTTTAACACGTTCGCTGTTTAAAAAGCATTGCAATAACCTAAGTGGAATTAAAATCAAGAACTAATGAGAATGTAAACACTGACTTTGATATTGATATATGACAGCAATAAAATGAAATTGTCACCGAAAAAGTTAAAAGAATTAAAAAATTTTAATTATTAAAGAAATGATGGATCTGGTTTAATGATAAGCACTTAACTGCGTTTTTCATCATGAGATTGTTTACAAATTGCTATGGGGAATAGAACACCATTAATAATGGAAAAGTTATGTGACTTAAAAAATTTATATAAAATCAGAGGGAGGGGATAAAATAAAATGCAAGATGTCGTTTAATTAGAAACAGTTGGGAAAAAGAAATATAAAAATTTTAGATAAAAATATAAACTGCAAGATATTAATTAAAGTTGTAACGTATCAAGCTATATTAAGAAACAGTTCTATGTTTTATTAAAAAAACGTTTATTTCACACCACAACACATACAGTAACAAATATAAAGTACCCGTAACGGGATAGTGAAAAGATCATAAAACAACAAGAAAAACCCGTAACGGGATATAA
>NC_092212.1:16164726-16203355 GCF_043381705.1 Parasteatoda tepidariorum
ATAAGAAAAGAAACAATATGAAAGTTTTTATTTCAATGTAAAGAATTCTTAAAATCGTTTTTTATCCTAAGAATTCTTTATTTTCCGTTTTATAGTTTATAATTTTTAGATAAAAATTTTTGTTAAAATACTTTTTTTGAAAACATAAATGGTATAACATTATGTGTTTATGTATACTTCTTGCATATTCTAATGTTTCAAGTAATATGATTCAGAAAAGTCTGAATAAAAATTCGGTACTTATGTATTAACGTCACAACAGCTACAGATTTGGCTGTTTTTAAGTGCCGCCAATCTACACCTAAAATTTTTGCGACAAATCATAAAACGAAACACTTTATTTAAAATCAAAGTAGTTTATCGGATTTCGGTGGACAATGGGCAAAATATTTCCCTCAGGAAAAAAAAAAATTGCATCTTGTTCTATTTTTGGCAAATCGCAAAGACGCATTTTCGTAGCACTAAAAAATGAACAAAAATCGAAGAACAAATCATTTTGGAATTCTTCTGATTTATAAAGCAGGTAAGTGTTAATTTTAATAAAATAAAAAATTTTACTTTTAAGTAATTTTTTTCTTGATAATAGTTTTCTATAGAATGGTTTTCTACGTCCGATTATGAATCAAAAAAGAAAAAACATTAAAGTTGTTTATTTTAATCTAAGGAATTTTTAGAATTGTTTTGCTTTTTTTTTGTATCGTAAGCGTTCTTTACTTTACGTTTTTCAGTTTCTAAATAATGATTTTTATTAAAACTTAAAATTTAGTAAAACTATTTCTCAGGCATTAGGTATTAACTCTAGTAAGAAGATAAATATTTTTTTCTGTTTATTTACAAATATTTTTCGGATGTGTTTTAGATGTTCCTCCTTTAAAAAAAAAAGAGATACCATCTTGTTTTCGGTTGTATAAGAAAGGATATCAAACATTTTTCTTTTTTAAATTTAATAAGCCACATTAAAGAAGGAACGTTGCAATGCTACACGCTGCATTAAAGACGTCTCCAGAGTAACTGAATGACGGTTCATATAGTAATCGCAGGTATGCGTCTCATACAACAACGCCCCCTATAGTTCGTTGCGATCGCGAACTAAAAATGCATATCTCTTATAAATGTATGCTAATGCGAAACTTACAATTGAAATATTAATTTTCGACAACTTATACCAATAATATACGAAGGAATTAATAATTTAATTGTAAGGTTCGCATTAGTTTACATTTATTAAAGTGGAGAAAAGTTTAACTTTCGTATTAAAAATGTGGCAACATATTCGATACGTAAATAGAACGCTTCGCTTTGATATATTTGTCGCTGTTCATCTGGATATAAAGACAAAATTGCAGGACAGGAACACTTTAATTGTCAACTAATCTTCAGATTTCCTGCTATGTTTTAAAAAACTTTATTTGTGAAAACCTTTAGCGTGGCGGACAGCTGCCCGTCTTAAGCGGCTAGTATATTATTATATTTAGTGAAATGTTTAGAGAAAAATTCTGAATAGTGGGTTACTAAATTGTTTGTTAAAATCATATACCTAAAGCTACTTATTCTCGTCTTTGACTTATCTTACCCTTAAGTGATTCAAATAATAACAGGGAATATTCGTTAAGATTTCAATTTATTCATTTTTAGAACATTTTAAAAGAGACGCTAACTTGCTTCGCTTTAGTGGTAGTGTTATCATAGTTGAAATGGTAAAAAAAATTGTTTTAAAATGCAGGTTTGCCCACTATATATTTGCTTTATGTAAAACTTCTTCTTGCTATAACTATATTTATTTTCAAATGCATGATTCTTTGTTTCGTTAATTTGATTTAAAGTCATTTTTCATACCACTACTAGTAAGTGATTTAAAAAAATTCATGTAAGCACTACTATGTTGACAGACGAGTAAAGTAGACTATCCTCTACTAGAAAAAAAATGAATACCTTATTTTTAATGTTATTATATTAATTATTAACAATTTTTGACAGTCGTGCACTTATTACAATTGTCCCCACGTACGGGTTCAATTGTAAGAGTTGATAAATTCAACTAAAACATAGTTAATTATACATATTATCATAGTTGTGATATATTTTTTTATTGATCAAAATAGTAGTGATATTTTAGGAGTAAAAATAATAATGAGCAGAGACCTAAGGGTTAAACTTTTAACTTTAAGGGGCTAAAAATTTTAATTTATGCTGTGAAAGGTGACAAATAAAATAATGCACATGCAGCATAATATAAATGATATAGGAAACTATTGGTGGTTCTTAAAGAGTTAAGTAATGGTTTGTAAACATAAGATTGTTTATTTTCAGATGTTAGAATTTAATTACTGTTACAATCGTCCCCAAGACGCCATTTCAGCTTCATTTGCTAAAAACAATGCTAGTTAATTAACAAAACTAATATCTTTTTTTGAAATGTTAATTAAGGTGTCCACTTACATATTCGGTTAATAATTTTAATTTTAAACAAAATTACTTTGTTACAATATAATATTCTAATACCAAAAAAAGTACTTACGTAGCGTGAAAATATCTTTTGTGATGTAGCTCTTTCAAAAGTACATAAAAGTAGTTGCCAGCAGGGGTGTACATGTAGATTTATTAAATACACCTCGTGCGCCACCTAGGAATCAAATCTAGAACCCGACACTCGAAATTTTTGCTCTGTTACAATTGACCCCACTCTCCCCTACTTTATTTGTGCTTTATCCACCTTACTTTTTTATTGTAATCTTTCTTTTTTTTGTTCAAACATTTAGAAAATTTTATGCTTGCATAAAAGTTCCAAACCATTTTATATTTTTGCCGATCTAGTTCTAACGGACTAAACTCGAAATCTTTTATAGAATGAGTTTATATTTTTAAAGCACAGTTTACAATGCCCACAAAAAAAGGCTAGAAACTTTAATAGTTTTTGATTTAATGATCGGATTTTACGGAATTTAGAATCGGTTTTTATGATCCGCAGGCTTAACTATAAATATGCTGTAGTTGAATGCGCTATTTATTTTGTGCATGAATTCGTAATTTAAAGTATCGTTTGCACAAATAGGTTGTTCTAAATTAGGGTTAGTAATTTAAGGTTGACTATTGGGATAGGAAAATACACAAGAATTTATATTTCATTGTTAGCTACTATATTGCAATGTCAAAATAGTAATTAATGAGTAAAAATGTGTGCTTTTTATATATAATAAACCGTTTTAACAGCAAGTTGAAAATAATATTTAGAGATCCAAACTGTCAGCCATTCTTCTCACCGAACTATCGGGACAATATTTTCCAAATCGAGGCAGCCTCCCATATTTGAAACGTGAAAATTCCGAATCCATAGTAAAAATTTTATGTTTATTCGAAAACACGTAATTATACACGTTTAATTCGTAACATAATATATTGTCAACTCTTATAATTTTAGCATATTTAAGAATAGATCTTCAAACCATTAAAGTTGAGTCCAAATATCTGAAAATCTGATCAGTAGATCGAAAGTTATTATGGGCTCCAGCTTTTTTATGTGCAGTGTAGATACTTCGTATAAAAATTTCTATTGTAATATTTTTCTTAATAATAGAATATCTCATCATTTTTTGAAAGATACCAAATAGATTTCCGGAATTAACAATTGAACTAAACCTTCAAGGAAACATGCTGTTTAATCCAATCGAGATCAACCTTCCTTCGACGTCCAAACTACGTATTTTGAATTTGGAGCGCAACTTTATTTCACGATTGGATTTCAATCTTCTAAACAACATCGAGGTTCTTTTACTGGCAGAAAACAATATTACAAGATTCTTCAACATTCCGCCGTCTAATGTCAAGACCTTCACTTTATCTCGAAACCCGTGGCGGTGTGATTGTAATACTCTACCGTTTAGAAAGTGGATCATAGCACACAATTCTACGGTAAGTTATAACTTAAACCATTACCAAATAATTGCTAAATCAATCTTATTAAAATGCTCCAAAACTTGGAAATTTTTTTTAAAAAAACGCTATAAAATTTTTGTTGCTTGAACACATAAAACCGAAGTGCTAGTGCAGATTTACGAAATTCTTTCAAACCATTTAACACAAATATGTTAACATGTTTGTTAAGGGCAAATTTCTTTGCAAATGGGATTGTTCCTTTTTTTAAAACTACTACAGAAGTTTTTTTTTAAATCATTAGTTTCAAGTAATGAGAAGAAAGTTCATGTAAAAACTTTCTAGCAATTCATCTCTAATGCCTAAATTTGGGTCAAAAACAATAATCGATTATACTTATAAATTTTAATTTGCATTGTTACAGAAAATGATAGCATAGTAATCATTCAAAGTTATTTCTTTGAAAGTGAAATATAAGTAAGCTGTAAGGGGTTTATATAAAGGAAGCAGCTATATCACTAAGTTTTGTTTTGATATATTATTAATATACCAAAGTAAGTAAAACATTCAGTTTTGAGAGTTTTTCTGCCCTGAAAATCTTGGTTAAACAACAACACCCTAATCTATATTTTTACCGAATATTTGAGTTCACTGTTATTACAACACAAGGACTAAGCACTTTACTGATGTTTTTAGTAGATATAAAAATTCAAACATTCAAGAATTTCATAATCCGCATATTTTTAGTTAGCTTATCTCAAAACAGCATCGCTGTTAAAAAAAAATATATTGATAACTAAGTATACCGTCGAGTAGATAAATGTATCTAATAACCAAAGAAAAAGAAAAATATAACATTCTTTTAAATGCAACAATACTTCTTAAAACGTCATGAGTTTGAATTATTTTCAGATTTTAGATGTAAACGAGATCCGATGCAGTTCTGAAGAAGGCAGAAAAAGTCTGAGAGGAAGAGTAATAATTACTCTGAGTGAAATTGAGCTTTGTTCTAAATCACAGAACTATATCTTAATGGGAGCGGTGGGATCTGGTAGGTACTATTTCTCATCAAATCCTTTCATATCCTGAAACTCCGTAAAGAGTTAAGCAAGTCATTTAAAAAAGAATTTTCTTCTCTATAATTATTTTAACAATAAAGATTGCTTATAAGTCTTCAATATCCTGGCACCCAAATAATAAGGTTCACTCAGTAACAAAAAGTTCATAAATCTAAAACTGCACGTTTCTCAGTTTTTTGATTTACTAAAATCTAATTTTATTTCTGTTCAAAGTGATGAAAACCAATTCAGATGACGCTGAAAAAATTATTTTAACGTTAATAACACAAAAGTAAAGATATCTATCAAAAATATAAGTAACAGGCTACTACATACAAATTAATTACCTTTCAAAAAGTGTTGATTGCAGAATTGTATTGGCATCATTTTGTCACAAAATTTAATTGATTAGCTAAAATACCGCATGCTTTATACCTCAAACAGTGATTGGGTGTGCAGCCTGATATTTTACATGGGTCGAAAAGATGCAATGAAATAAAGTAAATATTTAATATCAGTTTGTTTATGAAAATTAAATCTGAAGAATTAACCCCTTTGCCAGTGTCGTCCGAATCCAGTTCGGACAACTACTACGTGTAGTATTTGTGAACCCAAACTGATTTCGGGCAGGAGAATAATTAACGTTTCTATTTTGTGAAGCCCGAGCAGTGTTCGTTTCTACTTTAGAATACTTAATTCACTGTTTCAGAAATAGATGGCATTAGTGGTCCTAGTGTTTCACCGATTACGACTTCAGTCGAGGGTGGGAAATGTGGGTGGGTGTTTTAGGTTATACCATACTGTAAAAGATTTGTAAAATTTTTGTATTGAGAATCATATTGTTGTGTTTTTATATTATATTATACCAATTAAAATTATATCTAGCTTCAAAATTTTGCTTAATTTTCCCTAATTGTATAAGATGTGCGTGTAATCCATTACTTTTTTGTGTGTATGCAAAAATTATACACTGAGTGGCCAAATTATTATGACCACCCCTTCAGTCGCCTGCTTCCATACCCTATACGGCGCAATGTGCGTCGAACAGTACGTTCAGAGACGTTCACAGTTGCTCCTAGATTAAGATCACTTGCAATTTGTCGCACTGTTGCTCTCCTATTGCGCTGCACAACACTGGCCAGCCTTCTCTCTGATCGAGCATTCAGTACCCTGTGACGACCACAAGTCTGACGTTGAGATCCGGTTTTTTGCCTGATTGTCCATTCTTTGTACACATTAACAACTGCTGCTTTAGAACACTTCACAAGCGCAGCCGTTTTGCTGATGCTCGTTCCGACACATCTCGCACCCACAATCATTCCACGTTGAAATTCAGTTAAATCACTTTTCTTTCCCATATCTGAGCAAGCAACACAGTATAACTGATGACTCACTTGTCCAGCATTCCCGTGTTATGGTTATCTTGCCCTCTATCGACAACGCTGTGACGCAATAACTCATTTGCATAAGACTCTGAGGTGGTCATAATATTTTGGCCACTCAGTGTATATACAGTAGTTATTGCATTTAAAATTTTATTTTTGTAATAAAAAAACATTTGTTAACTTTTTCAATAATATAAAAAACATAATTAAACAGTCAAAAAATTTTCCATTTTTGGTCCATTTTTCTAAAATATATGTCACTGTTAAGGGGTTAAAAGGATATTTATAATTTTCCCCTTCTCTCTCCACCCCTTCGACAGCTGAGTTATCACCTCCTATATCAGAAAGCCTCCACACGGTCTTTTTTTTTTCACAAGTAGTCTGTGCACACTATTTAAAAAGTGAACCATTTGTGCGCATAATCCCGAATTCCATTTTAGATGTAATTCAGAGAAATTGAACTTTAATATATTTGAGAATTGAATCTGTGGTGGTTAACTAGTAAATGAGGCTAACTAATCATAACCATAGATTTTTTTGAAAAAAATTAAACATATATTTGTTACCAATTTCTTATTTTTACGAGATTTGGTATTAAATAGCTCTTACGATAACTAGTTTCTAATAATCATAGTAGCCTGATTGAACTATCCATAAGAAATCGTGTGGGGGTGAACTCGGTCGAGCGAGGAAAGTTCTTCTAAAAGTGAGTGATTGAAAATGTTTTATTGACTACTGTATATAACTACTATTATTAGCGTCAAGCTTCTACAGATTTTATGTAACTGTTCAAAGCAAAGCTCATTTGCGTTCCATGTTATGCTATAAAAAAATGTAGTTGATGTTTTGATCATAGATTTATTCATTTATTTTTTTTTTAAATTTTACTAAACACCTTTATCGACTTTCTCCTTCAATCATTCCAGTGATTCTAATAATGACAGTGATCTTCATTTTGCTGTGTTTCCGATATCGATATCATATAAGAGTGTGGCTCTATTCAAGAGGATTGAGATGTTTGAAAAAAAGAGGGGAAAGAGATGTTGGAAAACTATTCGATGCTTATATTTCATTCTCAGATGTAGACGCCTCAGATGTTCGAAAACACTTTCTACCGGGCAAGTTTAAAGATGTCTATATATTTTAAAACTTTTATTTAACATTTTCTTAAAGGAAAATATAGCCATGGCCTCATTTAAACTAACGATTATTATTATTTTTCAATCCAGATTTTGTAGGACTGTTTTCATAAATTACCCGTACCAAAAGGATTAATTTTTAGCATTAAATTTTTATTTAATATGACATTTACCGTCGTGACATTAAAATTAAACATAGTACATGGAGAGACATGTTAACTGTAAGAAGATGTGTTCATGTTCTGGCTAAATGAAAACTTTTTTTCCCTTGATTGTAATTCACTTGTCACTTCATTGATATTCGAGAAAAATTGTCTTCGGAAGGAATAAAAGATGACAGATAGGAAACGTTATTCTAGCTTCACTACCATTTTCAAATTTTTTTTGCATAATGGTCAAATATCGGCAGTTATGAGCACTCATATTAACTGAGTAAATACTCTAATAAATGAGTACTCATAATACTCATACTTACAGAAAAGTTTAGACTTGGTTAGCTTTTCATGACTGCCAACTAAGAGCTTAGTAGGGTTCGTTGGGATTTCGTTTTAGTCTTCATTTATATTTTTTTGCTTTTGCTTTAAAGCTAGCCTAAGAGTATGAAATATAATTTCTGAGCCAGAAAGTAACCGTAATTTGTAAAACTTTATCATTGTTTCATTTGTATTTTCCTTTAGTGCTGGAACTGAAGCATCCATTCTATAAATTATTTGTACCCCAGAGAGATATTAAAACTGGAAATTTCGAAATAAACAATCTGATGAGACGAATGGTGGATTGCAAACGTACAGTCGTTTTGCTCACTAAGTAAGTGTAGCGATCTATTTTATTGCCTTGGCTATTTTTAGCCCAATTTTATGCAGAAAATATCGAGATAAGCTATATAATGAAACAAGTGGTGAATAGTAAGCAGTCATTTGACTCACTAAGTGTACCAGTTTCTTTCGGATTTATTTCCTTAATTATATTTAATTGAATGTAAATATCATGAACTGCAAATTTATTAGTAGTATAATTTTACTGGTATCGATCTACTTAACTGCTTCGGAAGTTATTAATGACACACACCGCCTGTTTGAAAAATATCTATTAATTTAAGACAAAATTTGCAACCTAAACGGAGCAACTAATTTGAGACGGAGGGAGTATAATATTCGGTCCATCGGAAAATTCTGTCAGTGAAAGTACGCGTCTTTTTCTCAGTTATGTAAAAGATTCTTTTATAAATGAAAGTGGTATGATATTTACCTTTTAATACAATGGAAATGTTCTAGTTTAAAGATACATAGAATATATGCCTCTAAAGAGCATGTGCATACACATTGAAAATCGTAACACAAGAATCTGACTGAGCTCTAAACGGTACATCTAATATATACATTTAAGATCAAGCAAATGCTACATTAATTAGATTACAGAATCTTCTCAATCAAGAATACCTACAACTAAAATTGAAAATATTATTATACACATTCATGTTAAGAGCAAGAATGACATAAGCGTAGGCCGCCTGATAAAATGTCACAGACTGCCAACTGAAAAATCTTTCTCAGCAACAAAAACATTATTCTGAAGTGAATTACCAAGTCCAAGAGGTTTCAAAGGAATACTGATATGCCTGACCTAAGAATTAATTTATTTCGTCAGTATTTCAAGAAGCTTAGTAAACACTCCTTTGAACTCTTGACCTAACTAATGGAATCATATTTTCCTGATTGCATCTACTATTTTGGGTGTCTGAAATCCGAATTAGTCAAAAAGAAGGTATGTTCATTCAGAGAAAGAACGTTTTTGTTTCTGATTTCGTAACTTAAAATACCGTCTGTACTTACTAATACGAAAATTTGATGTCACCCTCTCGAACCATTAAGATTGAGTACTAGAACGTGAAGATCCAATCATTGAATCAAAAGTTATTCCTAGTGTTCCGTTTTTTAATTCAGAATTTTAACTCCTTCTTTTAGAGTGAGGCAAAAGGTTATTTTTTAAATGAAATTGGTGTGATATTTTTCAAATTCATAAGTGCAGGTTATTAAGTGCAAATATTAACAGATTCAAACTTGTAACGCATCTACACAGAACTAAGCGGTATATTTGATTCATACACAAAGGTAAATGCCCAACAATTTCTTTTATAAAAGAACCTTACCATAACTGTAAAAGGAGACGTGTACTTTGGCGGACAAAACGTTCTGGTAGGACCTAATACTGTGATATAGCTCTCCTATTTCAGCAAAATTATTTCTGATAATGAAGTAGTAGCGTTACTACGTTTTATTTTTGCGAAAAAGGGAACCGTCATTATATGAAGACGCTAGGACGCTTCAATGTAAAGTACTTAAAAGAAATAATTCTATCAACTATTTCGCCCAGATGTTTTTAGTATGAAAGCCTCTTATTGAGGCTGAGTGTTAATAGGTTGAGAATCAGGCAGTATTACATGGTTGACATTTTTATTTTTGTTGAAATGAAAAGAATATTGTCTTTTTTAGTATAACTATTTATATTTTAGTTATAACAATTTATATTTTAATTACAACTAGTCATATCTTATTTTTGTCAGAAACTTCTTTCAATTCGAGAAGGGATGAAACTATGGTTCTTAGATATTTTAAATAAAACTCATAAATTTATGTAGGACAATGCTTTCTTATCCCGAAAAAGAGCCATGACTTCGTAACTTATTCACTGTTAAATACCTTTATAACTTTTATAAATTTTATGCTGATTAAAACCAATGAAATCTAGATTTTATTTGTTCATAAACGACTATATCATGTAAATTATCTGTACACTACCTGAAAACAGGAACTACTTGGAAAACGAGTATTGCATGGGGATATTCAGAATGGCATTTGCGAATTCATTGGAGGAGAAATTGCATCGGATCATCCCTGTGAAGTTTGGACCCCTTCCACCCCTGAAAGAGATGGATCAGAGTCTGAAGACAGTCATGGAATCGACGATATGGCTGGAGTTTGGAGATAAGTTATTCTGGGATATGCTGCGATACGAAATGTCTGAAAAATCTCCTGATACTATTATTGATTACGAAATGCAAGAAGATAGCTCTGATGATGTTCTTTTAATACAAGAGTTCTGAGTACATATTATATCTAGAAATAAAGTGTACATATATTTTAATTTCGATTTCCTACTACCAAAATAAATGTCCAAGAATCTGTAAAAATATAATTTTGCTTATTTCGTTTTAAGAAAACATAGTGTCGGTAAAAATAAAGTGACATTAAATACATCTGAGTTTTTGTATGTGGCTTTCCCGACACAGTTATGAATTTAAATATAGTTGTAGTTTAAATTTTTTCATTGACTTTATTCATAATAATTATTTATTTCATTCTACTTTTAAAAAAACGGTATTCATTTATATTTTCATTAATATATGAAAGGAATATTGCGAATTTGTAAAAACTCCACACACTTCCCTCATCTTTCTTATCTGATTTTTATAGATAATTTGACTACCATTAAAGGTCGATTAATATCTTTTATAGCTATTATTATTATTATTTTTTATTATTAAACAATCAGCGAGAAAGTAATTTCTAATATTGCTTCACCACTTTAAACATTTGTTCATGTGTTATTTCTTTTAATTGCAATTAGTTGTCGGGTCAACCAAAGTATACAAAGTTTATTCAAATAAAATGCAACAAATTTATTTTCCCTGAAATTATAAAAAAGAAATTTAATACAGCGTTTAATAACACTTAGTTTGTTTTGTTTTAATTTTCGGTAATTAATAGTCTCACGGTAGACTGATCGTAAAACACGATTTCCAGTAAATCGCAGAAGTGAAGCATCACTGAATGTGGTCAGTGGGTGAGTGAGTGGCCCCTTTTATCAGACTGCGAAGGGTCCGAGGGTGCACAGTGTCGGTCTTCTTTGAACTGCTCTTACCGTTAAATGCTCGACTTCACGTACAGGTCATCGAGCTACCAAAACGGGGTAACCATCCTCGCTACAGAAGTTCAAAAATGAAATCTTCTGATACTTTTCAGGAATGTTTCCCGAATATCGCTGATAGCCTTTCTTCCCTCTCCAATGCGACAGAAATAAAGCAAAACTTATACTACTTCTGATCATAAAAACAATCGAAAATAATAATTAGTGAGGATTATATCATGTGGTTTTATTGTTCAATCATGCTTAAAGGCATAAATTGTTTGATAAAAGTGATGTTTTAGATTAAAAACAACCCCATTTGATGTAGAATAAAAAAAATATTAACCAATGATTAAAAACCATAAATTCATCTGAAATATTGCAAACATCATTATGAAATTGCTATTTTAATACTTTTTCGAATTTTTCCCGGAATATGAGAATATATCTCAAAGTGATTGTTGGTATCAACCTTTTTTTTTAAACTGATATTCTTAGAGCATATCACAATAGCTTTATGTTACAAGAACCTTCATTCTAACAGAAATTTTATGCGTTAAAGATTATCTCATTTCTCAAACACATGTTATCAGAACAAGAAAAAAAGTAACTAAAAAAACTTTCATTTTATAGAGTATTACGATTGAATAGGATTGATTTGGTGTGCGATGATTTAATAGTCATTCTTCTTACAGAATAATTAATTATTCTTGTCTGCGTGCCTGTTTTCTCCCAAACACTAACTTTCGCTCTTTGCTATCATTTCTAAAATGAATATAACTTGATTGATTTTATTTGTGACGTTTAGCTTTTTTTTGGTAGTTGACACGAAAAGTGACACATGCACAGTGCAATTTGGGGAAAAAAACCTTAGAGTGAGTTGCAAAGGTTTTCGAGACTGTGATTTTAGAAGCACATTTGCTGACCATTCGAAAGCAAGGCTAATTTTCCGAGTGCTTCTCGAGTGCCAAGTGACAAAAAAATGCCGAAATTGCGAAAGGTCAAAAATTTGCAAAAATCTAGGTTTAATAAACAATGTACTTTCTAAACTCAGGAATATGTCTGAAATAAATATGCGATGCCCTCTTCGAAGTATAGAAGACAACGCCTTCAACCATACTACATCACTCACTAAACTACTTCTTTTTAAAACAACATTTCGTGACTTAGGTTCAAATTTACACGTCTACGTCTATATATATATACTGTGATATAGCTCTCCTATTTCAGCAAAATTATTTCTGATAATGAAGTAGTAGCGTTACTACGTTTTATTTTTGCGAAAAAGGGAACCGTCATTATATGAAGACGCTAGGACGCTTCAATGTAAAGTACTTAAAAGAAATAATTCTATCAACTATTTCGCCCAGATGTTTTTAGTATGAAAGCCTCTTATTGAGGCTGAGTGTTAATAGGTTGAGAATCAGGCAGTATTACATGGTTGACATTTTTATTTTTGTTGAAATGAAAAGAATATTGTCTTTTTTAGTATAACTATTTATATTTTAGTTATAACAATTTATATTTTAATTACAACTAGTCATATCTTATTTTTGTCAGAAACTTCTTTCAATTCGAGAAGGGATGAAACTATGGTTCTTAGATATTTTAAATAAAACTCATAAATTTATGTAGGACAATGCTTTCTTATCCCGAAAAAGAGCCATGACTTCGTAACTTATTCACTGTTAAATACCTTTATAACTTTTATAAATTTTATGCTGATTAAAACCAATGAAATCTAGATTTTATTTGTTCATAAACGACTATATCATGTAAATTATCTGTACACTACCTGAAAACAGGAACTACTTGGAAAACGAGTATTGCATGGGGATATTCAGAATGGCATTTGCGAATTCATTGGAGGAGAAATTGCATCGGATCATCCCTGTGAAGTTTGGACCCCTTCCACCCCTGAAAGAGATGGATCAGAGTCTGAAGACAGTCATGGAATCGACGATATGGCTGGAGTTTGGAGATAAGTTATTCTGGGATATGCTGCGATACGAAATGTCTGAAAAATCTCCTGATACTATTATTGATTACGAAATGCAAGAAGATAGCTCTGATGATGTTCTTTTAATACAAGAGTTCTGAGTACATATTATATCTAGAAATAAAGTGTACATATATTTTAATTTCGATTTCCTACTACCAAAATAAATGTCCAAGAATCTGTAAAAATATAATTTTGCTTATTTCGTTTTAAGAAAACATAGTGTCGGTAAAAATAAAGTGACATTAAATACATCTGAGTTTTTGTATGTGGCTTTCCCGACACAGTTATGAATTTAAATATAGTTGTAGTTTAAATTTTTTCATTGACTTTATTCATAATAATTATGTNAAAATTGATAATTTTATTTTTATTCTTTTGTTAGCCTGCATTCTGAAGGACACTTTCCCTGAAAATTTTTTTTCGTAAGTTGTAAAACAAACATAAAATATACTGGGGACATGAAAATGACAGTTTTTGTGAGAATGGCCCATATATATATGCAGAGCAAAATAAATACAAAAGGACACGAATAAAATTAAGAAAAACTATAAGTTTCATTTATTGCGCATAAGCTGCAAGTAAACAGAACTCTTAAGATAAGTTCAAAATAAAGATAAAACAAAGGTAAATTACAGACATATGAAAAAAGGGGAGAAAAGAAAAATAATAATAAAAAAATAACAAACAACTGGAAAAAAAGTATAAAATTTTTTTTAAAAAATCCAGAAAATAAAAGGTATAATATTTTCATCAGCCCACACGATTATATCCACAAAAAAGAGTGCTTTCTGATATTGTATCAATATAGACAAAGCAAAATATATCAGCACAATAGTGTGAGGAGCACTCATAAAACTTTCTGCAAAAATTACAACAAATAAAATAGAACACAATAAGTAAAAATAACACGTAAAAACAGAAAATAAAATGAAATAAAAATAAAAAAAGAGAATAAAACATTATCTACAAAGCGAGAAGCGAATTCAAATGTACTTACATATACGGGAAATTTTTCAAGAATGATTTAAAATAATTTTTTTTAAATATTTTCGTATTAAGATAGCCAGATTTCAAAATATGAAAACGTAAGCACAAATTGAGCGTAACTAGAGGAATTTTGTTTTAAAGTGCCGTTCTTACTGCATTGCTACCACAAGGATCTAATTATTCATCTCTCCTAGCTAACTTATTTTTGCATTATTATGAAAAAAATTATACTCTTAGTATTAAATTTGTTTTTAGATATATTGATGACTTAATTATCTTTAATTTCCAAGATTTTACTGTTTTATTGAGTGATATATACCCTGAGGAATTAATCTTACTTCGTAATCATGATGATAATATTAATTTCAATTTTTTGGATTTGGGTATTATGAAAGTTGAAAATATCTGCTTTGTTGATTTATACGATAAAAGAAATGATTTTAATTTTAATATTAATAAACTAGTTACTTGGAATTCTAATGTTTCTAGGAGCATCTATTTAAATACCGCTTTTAATGAAATGAATAGAATTTAAAGAATATGGAAGTAATATTTATTTATCCAAAAAACAAACCTATAAGCTCTTTCAAAATTTGATAAAAAAACAATGGATACCCAAATAAAGTAATAAAATTCTATATAAAATCATTGAATTAATCGTATATTTTTGTAGATATATTTACTAAAAATTTTATTTGTTAATTTATATAATTTTCCCATATGCAAATTCATTTCGATTAAATCCGTGGCCAAAATTATTTACTAAATAATTTCTTTGTTAATTTGTATAATTTTTCCATGTGCAAATCCTTTTCGGGCAAACCCGCGGTCAGAATTATTTACTATAAAATTCCTTTACTAAAAAAATTCCTTTGTTAATTAATATAATTTTTCCATGTGCAAATTCATTTCGGGCAAATCTGTTGCTAAAATTATTTATTAAAAACTACTTTATTAATTTATGCAATTTTTCCACGTGCAAATTCATTTCGGGCAAATCCGTGGCTAAAATTATCTACTAATAAAATTTCTCTGTTAATTTATAAAATTTTTCCATGTGCAAATCCATGGCTAAAATTACGTGCAAAACAGACAATTCATATTTCTCTTTTCCATTTTATATTTTTTTCTTCAATAAATATTTATTTTCTAAAACTATTTATCGTCAACTTCTCTAAATCATCCAGTACAATATTACCCTGCACACATCCATTTTCGGGCCTATCCTTGGTAACTAACAAATCAAACGCACTTCAGCAATGCAGTAAGAACGGCACTTCAAAACAAAACTCCTTTAGTTACGCTCACTATCCGCTTATGTTTTCATATTTTGCAATCTGGCAATCTTGTTACGAAAATATTTTAAATCGTTCTTGAAAAATTTACCGTTCATGTAAGTACATTTGAATTCGCTACTCGCTTTATAGATTATGTTTTATTCTGTTTTTATTCTATTTTATTTTATTTTTTTACTTGTTATTTTTACTTATTGTGTTCTATTTTATTTGTTGTAATTTTTGTAAAAAAATTTAAAGTTTGGTTAACTGTAACAGCTTGTTTGTACTCAAATTTAGTTGATCGATTTTATTTCATTTTATAACCGTTACACTTTCTGGGTTCATTGCTTAATCATGTGTAACATTCATTTACACTACTAACTGCAACCATTCATCAAATTCAAAGCAATCGTTTAGCAAGAAGGCAATTACGTTATTTTCAGTGTAATCTGAGATATTTTTTAAAAAAAGTATTGCAAAAACGAAAATCAATCCTCATTCTTTACTTGAAACAAATATTTTAAACCTACTACTTTTTATTATTATTATGATAATTATTTATTACTTAGAGTATTTTTAAATAGGTCTTCAACTCTCTGCCTAAAAAGAATAAATTAACTAGAACTAGATTATTGAAATATATATGTAACGTAATTAAAAAATGCTGACCAATATTTCAAACCTTATATTAACATGAAATGCTTTATTCTTCATTAAAAAATTGCTAACATACATAGCTATTTCAATAGTACTTTGTATTTTTTCTTAAAAATTAGAATAGGTATGCAGATCGCAAAAGTGATCGTTGGTATCAATCTTTGTTTTCAAATTGATATTCTTAAAGCGTTATCTTTATCACAAATAGCTTCCTTTTAACAGATTTCTTATACGTTGAAGATAATCTCCTTTTCTGAAAATAATTTGATCAGAATAAGAAAAAATTTCAAAGAGTTTTAAAAACTTCATTATAGTTCGATTGATATGGTGTAAGATGATTGTTCTTTTTTTATTATTCACAACGAGTCACTTTTTATTCAGAAATATCAAGCGTTCTGATAACAGAATGCGAGACTTATCTGCATGCTTGCTTTCTTCCAAATACTAACTTTCACTCTTTGCTATAATTTCTAAAATGAATGTTACTTTAGTGGTTTCAATTGTGATGCTTAGCATTTTCTTGTTAGTTGACACGGAAAAGGATGCATGCAGGGTGCGATATGTGAGAAAAAATCCCAGAGTGATTTGCGAAAGTGTGGTTAACTTTAATGCAATTAGAACTTTCTTAGTTCGTAATTTGAAATCAAAACCATTTGCTCAACTGCGTCTCTATTGCAAAATGTCAAAAAAATATCAAAGGCTACGTTTATTTCGAAGTACATTTTTTGATATCAAGATACCTGAAATAAGAGTGAGATGCCCCCTTCAAAGAATAGACGACAACGCCTTCGATCATACTAGATCACTGACTAAGCTACTTCTTTCTGAAACAAGATTTCATGGAATTCCAAGTGCCATTAGTAGTATCAAGAATTTAAAAACACTTGAGATTGTGAAAGGTAGATTAACTGAGATTACAACAGAACTTCAATATATGCCTGAACTTATAAACCTCTCATTGACTAAAAACAGAATAAGTTCACTATTAGGCAGTGTTTTTATTGGTGATATTAAACTTCAATCAATTATTTTAACAAATAATAAGTTGAAGATCTTAGATAATAAAACATTTGATCCTTGCCTGAGTTTACGATTGGTTAAATTGGACAAGAACGATCTGATAACAGTTGACGGCTTATTTCAGAATCCTAGTTTGATGGTAATTTTTATAATCTATTTCTATTTTTATCTTCTTTAATATATATTGAGAATAGTGAAAGCATCAATGGCTCAACGGGTAAAACACTGAGCTATCCTTGTAAAGTGTTGAGGCTTTATTCCAAGTGAAAGCGTGAAGCTTGTCTAGCTTCAGATAAATAAGTATCAGAGTTTGGGAAATAAAATCAGTCAGTGAACAATGCTCTTCTCGTTTCCTTTTTTGGGCTGTTAGTCACGATACTGTATTAATTTAACCTAAATAATTCTTTTCCAGAAATGAAAAAATGTGGAAAAAAATCGTTGAAAAATGCTCAAGTATTTAAAGTAATCCTTAACAATACTTTTAAAGTAATCCTTGGTAATACTTTTTTTTCTGCAAGCTTTATATGATGAGGGTTTTTTCAACCAACACTATTTTGTGATATAAACAAAATTTAATAAGTGCTGATAATACCCTAAAATGATGGTCTGGACAACACGATGTAATGGGAATATGAAATAAAACAATTTGTGCGTTTCCATATATAATGCCGATATCATTTTTAATAAATGTTGTTTAATACTAAAAATTAAATTTGAGGAAAACTCTTTTCCATTTAAAGCTTTCGTTACAAATTAACAAATTTTACTTAGAAAGTCAAAGTGTTTAATAGTCAAAATCTTATAAAGTCAAAGTTACTAGATATAGATAATTCTTAACTCAACTTTTTACAAACATGACAACTTCATAACTAAATTGCATTTTTGTATTATTTAATAACTGAAACATAGAGGCAGTGACTGAAATAATTTTCATATACTGAATTTTTCTTGTTGTTTTTTCAGATCTGGAGGCTTTCTTTTAAATATTTAAATATATATTGACTTAAATCTACGCTACAATATAATCGGGTAAAATAATATTACCATTTCATCTTATCCGCACTCAGTTCGTGCTGATTGGCTTATGCTTTTTATAAATGCAACCTCGCTAACGTCTCTAACCTAATTTCCTTTTTCGCAGTTTCCGTAGCCACTTTCCATCACAAGAGCATTTTTCCCAACTGCAAGAGTTGTTTTCGGTATGTTTTTGCTAGTTTCATAATTCTTTCGATTGCCTATATCTTCCTTAGTACCATTTGCCATATTTATTTCTTTTTTCTGGGTTAAACAGCATATCTTCAAACTACAACAGTGTTTCCCAAAGTGTGGCACGCGTACCGCCAGGGGTACGGGAACAGTTTAGCTGGGGTACGCGTTCTTATGCGAAATATCTTGCAACAAACGAAAATTTCAAAAAATTGTATTCAAAAACAAAGCTAGTCATGAAAATTTACGATTACGTATTGTTCTATTGGCTATTTTTTGCAGAGTTAACAGTTAATAATTAGTGGTGTCAACAGACAATTGTGATTTTTAATTTTTGTGGAATTTTTTTGTAGTAAAAAATACATTCATTTTCTTATTATTGGTGCACAGAGTTGCGAAAAATTTAGAAAAGATACACAAAAGTCATAAGTTTGGGAAACACTGACCTACAAGAATGCAGTATCACAGAGTGATTCTTAATCCCCTGCAGGAACCTTCAGTACTAAGCCATCTATAAACTCCACTTTATCTTTGGCAGAATATCTATGCATATTTATTTTTCTCTTAGTACATTGATATACCTTAGAACTGCTTTTAAGGCAATACATTAAGAAGCACCTTTCCTTTCCACAGACTTTTTCCATTTCGGTTAGATGAATTCTGGTAAACGGAACAAGCATCATCTAAAAATTTCCTCTTGTCTACTCGTGATCATTCTTTTTGTTCCGATGAAACTCCTTTTTCTTTCTGAATTTAAATTTTGGCAACTTTTGTTCGTCTCCTCTCTCCTGTCACTCTGAAATATTACTAGAATCTGGTTTTCAAGTATTATTAATTGACTTTCCAATCACCCGTCGAACAAATTTTGGCATCCTTCTCATTCTATCCTATGCTTAACCATATATCTTATTCATTTACACTACTAACTGCGATCATTCATCAGATTCTAAACAATCGTTTCGTAAGAAAGCATATTTGTAATTGTCAGGTAGTCTGAGGCATTTTTATAGCTTCCATATTAAGGATCAGGGATTCATTTTTTATTGAAGTTAATTTATACAACTCTAAAAGTTCTTTTTCTAAACACAACTAAAAACAATCAGCACCAACTTTTCTTCTTCAGAATCGGATACGACTCTTTCAAATAAAGACTTATCAAACTCTCCACTATTAAATATTGCCCATTGTACTTCTAAACTAATTAACATGCATTAAGAGAATTCTTCTTAAACAGAAGAGCATTCTTCTTTCTGGCTCATGTTGTAATTACTTTGGTCAATGTATTCCAAACTAATGACTTTCTCTTTTTTTTACAGAATATCGATTTAAGCTATAACCTATTGACAACAATACCTGAAGACCTTTTCTACAATTTGGAAAATTTGACTAGTCTTAAACTGAAAGAAAATAATATAAGTAATGTTACAAAATGGTTTTCTGGAAACAATCGTTTGGAACATATCGATTTAAGTGACAACTTAATCGAATCTTGCGATTATACATTTCAATCGATGCAATCGTTGAAGACTATTTATTTGCATGGTAACCGTCTTAGTAAAATAACAAAAAATTGCTTTTCGTCGATTCCATCGCTTGAAGAATTGATACTCAAGACGAATCATATTTCCCAAATCGATTCAGAAGCATTTTCTCAACTAGACCAGCTACGAAATATTGATGTGTCTTTTAATAGATTAAAAACATTGTCAAGGGAATCATTTCCTGATGTTTTAAAGATTCGAGAATTATTTACCACAGGTAAGTACATTTAATCTCCAACAATTTTCATCGGAATTTCAGAAAACAAGCACAAAACATACAAATCCATTGCTTTAAGGATTGATACTCTTTGAGAAATGTATTTCCTGAATCTATTCAGAAGTATTTTTTCAACTAAAACGATTAAAAAAGATAGATTTGTCAAGAGAATCGTTTCCTAGAGCTTTGAAGATTCAAGAAATAATTACAACAGGTAAGCTTATTTTTATCTCTTTCGATTACATACCTGCCAACTTTTAATCCCTTCCATAATAATTTTTCCCAGTGGTAGTAAAATGGAATTAGCATTTCAATTGTAAGCAAAAAATACGTTGTATTTGAAAGAGCTTTAGCTGACAACCATGATAGCTTACCTGCCAACTTTTAATCCCTTCCATTATAATTTTTCCCAGTGGTATTAAAATAAAAATAAAACTTCAATTTTAAGCAAACAAATACGTTGTATTTGAGAAAACTTAAGTCGATAACCATGATAGTAATGCATATTAATATATGTGCTTAATTTTTGTAAGAATAGTGTTGATCAAAATCATTTAAAAATTAAGTTTATGAAAGAAAAAAAAATAGAATATATATACTACCACTTTAAATATGAAAATAAAATTTTTTGGTAAATCCGGAAGAGTTCGCAGGTATGTAATAGTAATACGTGTTTATATATGCTTACTTTTTTTTAAGAATAGTGGTAATCAAAATCATTTTAAAATTAATTTTATAAAAGAAAAAATAGTATATATTTACTACCACTTTAAATATAAAAATAACAAAAAACGCCAAATGCCTAAAAGTTAGCAGGTATGCGATTAGCATCGGAAAATTCGAAAAAAATTTCTCAACTCTTTGCGCTCGAAGTTCTTTCATCAATTAAAAAAATGAACGGAAAAAATGGACTACAAACTTATATCCGGAGATCACTGAATGAAGTGGTAACTAAACATTAAGATGAAAAAAATTTCACAATTAAAGTGATGGATAATTTGCAGGCAACATTGGTGACTGACAGTCTCAAGTGCAAAGGGTTAATTCAAAGTTAATTTTCCGCGTCATGACTTACATTCAATTCGAATATGTGTAACTGCTAAGCCACTTTACGCGATTGCATGGCCAATAAAGTTATAATTAAAATCAAGTGCAGGTTATAAAAACTGTCCAGTAATAGACTATAAACTTTTCCAAGAGAATCGTTTCCAGGTGGTTTAGAGATTCAAGAAATATTTGCATTTGGTAAATACATTTAATCCCCAACAGTTTGCATCGGAATATCAAAAAAAAAAATTCTCTTCTCAGTCATAGCAAGGATTGCGTTAATCGAGTGGTGATAGTCATAAAAAGTAATAACAACTATCTCAAGTGGCTATTGAAAATTTTTCATTCTTTAATTATTAATTATGGTAAGCGGAAGATGGTAAGATGGTTTACGGTAAGAAGATTAGAGTTTCTTAAAATTCAATATCTCAGGAAATATTCTACCGATTTCGCTCAAATTTTGTATTTTACCATCTAGATTCACTTTCTTCAAAATTATGAAAAAAGCTGTATACCTTACAAATCAACTTTTTTTTAAATTTAATAAATAAAATAGCAAGAAATATTTACTATAGTTCTATTTGCCAGGAATTTTCATTGGAAAACCAAAATTTTTAATTCTGTTAAAAGCATTTTCAATTCGTTTAAAAAAAAAATTGAGGTATGGGAAAATACAAAAAAAAAAGTAAATTTAACATTAAGGGGTCCAAACTTTAAAAAACTCTCCAGAACAAACTATAGGGAGAATATTTCCCAAATTGAGGCTATTCCCCACATTTCGATGATCAGAGTTCTGGATCCATCGAAAGAATGGTATATTTATTCTGAAAAAGTACATTTTTCATTCTGATTTCGTAACTAATTAATTAGCATATTTGATTCTACACTAATGAATTAACATATTTGAGATTACCCCTTCGAATCATTAAGATTGATGGTCCGATCATTTTTTTACGCACTGTACGTTGATTACCGAGATGTTACTTTTCTTATATATGAGTATAAATTTCTCATCAAAATCATCCAAAGAATTTTTATCAAGGGATTTATTATTTTTTTAAGGCTTACGTTTCATCACTGAGTGGAAGTATCTTATATTTTTAATTAATTCCTTAATAAAATTTTAACAGTTCAAAATTTATAAGAAGTAAAATCGGCAGTATCAGCTAAACTCTTCCAGTTTAGCAAATTTAAGTTATTTACATTCTTTTTATCTTACAGGAAATAATTGGGTGTGTGATTGTCGCATTTTGTGGATCAGAGATTGGATGACGGCTAACACAGCATTAAATACATCAATTTTGGACTTTACTTGTTCTTTGCCAATCAGGTTCAAAACAAAACAGCTCAGCCAATTGACTAAAGAAGATTTATCTTGGCCAAAAGAAGACTGTCCATCGTATTGTGATTGTTCATGTGTTGCTTTCCGAGACAAGGGATACGCAAATGTGAATTGCGCATCAAAAGGCTTGACAAGGGTACTTATTATAACTTTTTATAACCTCTCCGGATTAATTACCCTTTGAATATCATAATATTTATCAAAATCCAAAAAAAAATTTTAGAGGAAAGTTTTGAATAGTTGGTTACTAAAGAGTTTGTTACTTTACTGTTCTATTATCATTCAGTGTTTAGGCACTGATAAAAAGTTTTTATATAAAGAATCAAAATTATAGTATGTTTATTCCGTTAAATTTTAGAGGAAAGTTTTGAATAGTTGGTTACTAGAGAGTTTGTTACTTTACTGTTCTATTATCATTCAGTGTTTAGGCACTGATAAAAAGTTTTTATATAAAGAATCAAAATTATAGTATGTTTATTCCGTTAAATTTTAGAGGAAAGTTTTGAATAGTTGGTTACTAAAGAGTTTGTTACTTTACTGTTCTATTATCATTCAGTGTTTAGGGCACTGATAAAAAGTTTTTATATAAAGAATCAAAATTATAGTATGTTTATTCCGTTACTTTATTTATGCTTTATTTACGTTGTTTTTTGATTTAATCTTTATTTTATTTTATTTATTTTTTTGTTCAAACATTTAACTCTACGTTCACGGGACGCGTCATTTTGACGCATTTCGAATTTTATAAGGAAAATTACAAAACCCGTTAACATTTTTATTTTATCTCTTGTAATGACTTTTATCCACTGATCGAGGTAAATAATATATTGAAGTCTATTTTCTTCAAAAGCGCTGAAATATTGAAATTCTCTTTGTGGTATACCTATCTCTACGGATATGCGTCAATTTGACGCGATCGTAATTTAGACAAAATTTTGAGTAGACATGCAAACATCACATCAGCAATAAATAGGAATTTGCAGACAATACTTCGATCCGTTATCCAATATCGTTATCTCAAATGAAACAAGCGATAAACAACTGTCGCCGATAAACAATAATGGAAAGAACAAACGCAGAATGTCAATGATGTCAGGGGGATGTCAATTGATTAGAGAGACGTGTATAGTAAAATTATTGAATAATAAAAACTTTCCATAAATATATACCTCATATTTTCATTTTTTTTCTTCATGCGTCAAATTGACGCGTGTTCGTGGAGATAGGTATAGAAGAAACGTTCGTAAACCTAGTGTTAAAAAATGTTATGCTTGCATAAAAGTTACAAACCAGTTTTGTATGTTTGCCGATTTAGTTCTAATAGACTAAAGTCAAACTCTTTTATGGAATGTCTTAAATTTATAAAGCGCAATCTACAATGCACACAAAAAACGCAAACAACTTTAATAGTTTTCGATTTAATGATCGGATTTTTCAAAATTAAGACTCAATTATAATGATCCGCAGGCTTAACTATAAAATAAATACCATGTATTTAAATTTGTTAGTAATTTTGTGTATGTATTCGTGATTTAAAGTATCGTTTGCACTAATTGGTTGTCATAATTTAGGGTTCGTAATTTAAAGTTAACTACTGAGGGAAGCAAATGCACAAGAATTTCTACTTCATTCTTAGCTACGATATTGCAATGTCAAAAGAGTTATTAATGAGTAAAAAAAGAGTACTTTTTTTATAATAAACCGTTTTAACATCAAATTGAAATTAATATTAAAAGGTCCAAACTGTCACCCACACTTCTCACCGAACTATCGGGACAACATTTTCCAAATCGGGTCAGCCTCCCACATTTGGAAGGTGAAGAATCCGAATCACTCGTAAAAATGTCATGTTTATTCGAAAACGCGTTATGCACGTTTAATTCGTTACTTAATATATTGCCTACTCTAATAATTTAGCATATTTAAGAATAGATTTTCGAACCATCAAGGTTGAGTACGTGAAAATCTGATCATTAAATCAAAAGTTATAATGGGCTCCCATTTTTTTTTCTTTTTTTTGTGCAGTGCAGTGCAGACATTTTTTATAAAAATTTCTATCGTAAAATATTTTTTTGAGTGATAGAATATCTTAATATTTTCTCTAAGATACCAACTAGATTTCCAGAATTAACTATGGAACTAAATCTTCGAGAAAACTTGTTGTCTAATCCAGTCGAAATCAACCTTCCTTCAGCGTCCAAGCTACGTATCTTAAATTTGGAGAGAAACTTTATCTCACGATTGGATTTCAGTCTTCCAAACAACCTAAAGGTTCTTTTACTGGCAGAAAACAATATTACAAGATTCTTCAATAATCCGCCGTCTAATGTCAAGACCTTCACTCTATCTCGAAACCCGTGGAGGTGTGATTGTGATACTCTACCGTTTAGAAAGTGGATCATAGCACACAATTCTACGGTAAGTTCGAACTCAAACTGTTACCACCTAACTTGTAATTCAATTTTATTAAAATGCTCCAAAACTTACAAATTTAAAAAATACGCTATAAAAGGTTAATTGCTTGAACGCACAAAGCCGGAGTGAACACAAAATTCTTCTATATCTGTTCATATTTTATACAAATATGATAACATTTTTTTAATAAATTCCTTTACAAGTAGGATAGTTCCTTTTCATAAAACTACTTCATAAGTTTCTTAAAGTATTTATTTAAATCAGTAGTTTCAGTACTAAGAGATAAGTTCATGACAAAACTTCAGAATAAAAACTAATAAAACTTCTAGCAATAAATGTCTGATGCCTAAAGTTCTGCCGATAACAATAATCGATTATACTTGTAATTTGTATTGGTATTGTTACAGTAAATGATTGCATAATAATCATAATCACTGTTCAAAGCTATTTCTTTAAAAGAAAACATAAGTATGTTTTAAGGGGTTCATATAAGGAAAGCAACTATACCCCGAAGTTTTGTTTCGCTTTGTTATTAATATACCGCTGGCTAGTTATGGCAGCCAAAATAAGTGAAACATTCAGTTTTGAGCGTTTTTCTGCCCTGAAAATCTTGGTTAAACAACAATTCCCTAATATTTTTTTTTAACGAATATTAAGGTTCACCGTTCAGGACAACACTAGGACTCAGCATTTTACTGGGTTAATGATGCTTTTAATAGGTATAACAATTGAAACATTCAAAAATTGCAAATTTTGTATATTTTTATTTAGCTTATCTCAAAACAGCATAGTTACTCAAGAAAATAAATATAAATAAGTATGCCATCATGTAGATAAATGTATTTAATAACAAGAGAAAAAGAAAAATCAATTTGACTTTGTCGCATTTCCAAGAAGAAAAAAAATTACCAAAGTTGCATGTAATAAATCCAAATCAATTACCAAAAATGCATATAATGAAGGCTAAATAGGAGTTTGTCACTAGGTAGAATTTATTTTGTTTAATTTTCAGGTGTTTTGTAATATACTGGTCTCGGGAATTTGACTTAAAAAATGATTTTATCCACCGCATTGTGTGAAAGTTGTGATAATTAAAGTGTAATATTTTTAACTGTCAGATAAAATTAGCTTACTTAATTGATGTTTTCATACTACAATTATCTGAGACCTGACAACTCTGTTCTCGATTTTAATAAATAACACATTTTTTTAATACAACAATACTTATAAAATTGTCAAGAATTTGAACTATTTTCAGATTTTAGATGTAAACGAGGTACGATGCAGCTTTGAAGAAGGCAGAGAAAGTCTGAGAGGAAAAGTAATAATTACTCTGAGTGAACTCGAGCTTTGCCCTAAACCACAGATCTATATCCTAATGGGAGCGGGGGGAACGGGTAAGTACTATTACTTATCGAATCCTTTCATATTCCGGGATTCTGAAAAGAGTTAATCTAGTCATTTAAAAAAGAATTTTTTTCTCTATAATTATTTTAACAATAAAGATTGCTTATAAGTCTTCAGAACCCTGACACCCAAAAAACAGGGTTCACATCAGTGACTAAAAGTTCATAAATCAAAAACTGTGCGTTTCTCAGTTTTTAGATTTATTAAAATCTAATTTTATTTCTGTTTAAAAACTAATAAAAACCAATTTAGATGACGCTAAAAAAAATTTTACGTTAATAACACAAAAACAGAGATACCTATCAAAAATATAAATAACAGGCTACTGTATACAATTTAATTACCTTTCAAAAACGGTTGATTGCAGAATTGTATTAGCATCATTTTGTCTCAAAATTTAATTGATAAACTAAAATACCGCATGCTTTATATCTCAAACTGTGATTGGGTGTGCAGCCTGATAATTTACATGTATCGAAAGATACTACTAAATGAAGTAAATATTCAATATCAGCTTATTTAGGAAAATTAAATAGGAAGAATTAAAAGCATATTTACAATTTTCCCCCTCCACCCCCTTCGACAGCTGAGTCATCACCTTCTACATCAGAAAAACTCCACACAGTTTTATTTTATAAGCAGTCTTCGCAGACTTTTAAAAAATTAAACTAGTTGTGCACGTAAGCCCAATTCCATTTTAAAAGTAATTCAGAAAAATTTAAATTAAATTGAATATATTTGAGATCGAATTTGTGATGGTTAACAAGTAAATAAGACAAACTATTCATATTTATAAATAAAAGAAATTTTTAGACAAATATTTCCTACCACTTTCTTATTTTTACTAGTTTTCCTTTACTGTGATCTGATCGGACTATCCTTAAGTTAATATTTTTTTCTTAATAACGGCAGGCACTGAGCTTTCGTTCTTCGCCTTAGACGATGCCGGAAGTGTTGCTCATTTATCGTTACCCAGTGGGCACCTGTGAACCAAAGTCACGGAGGCGAGCAACATTACCCACGCCACACTGCCACAAATACCCGTTCATAGGGTGGGCCACATTCATACATTCACACATCAGAAGACAACACAGAGAGAAAGAAACATGCATGCCCAGAGCGGGATTCGAACCCGCAGCCATTGGCTTCGCAATCAGGCGCGCTAACCGCTCGGCCACCAGGCCGGCGAAAAGTTGCTATATACCTACTATTACTGGCGTCAAGCTTCTACAGATATCATGTAACTTTTGAAATCAAAACAACCTCATTTGTGTTCCATGTTATGACATTAAATAATGTAGTTGTATATGTTTTGATCATAGATTTATCTTTTTTTTCTTCTTTTTTTAAAAAAAAAAGAAATTTACTTACCACTTTTATCGACCTTCCCCTTCAATCATTCCAGTGATTTTAATAATGACAGTGACCTCCCTTTTGTTGTGTTTCCGATATCGATATCATTTAAGAGTGTGGCTCTATTCAAGAGGATTGAGATGTTTGAAAAAAAGAAGCGAAAGAGATGTTGGAAAACTATTCGATGCTTATATTTCTTTGTCCGATGTAGACGTCTCAGAGGTTCGAAAACACTTTCTACCAGGCAAGTTTTAAAATGTCTACATAATTTAAAATATTTATTTTTGTTTAACATTTTCTTTAAGGAAAGCAATTCATAATAGTTAGGCAGTAAAATAATTCACTTAGATGTACATAGTTAACCAATATGCAAATACAAGTCTTTACATGACACATTTAACTGACATGACACATAGGTCATCATCTCCTACATTAGAAAGCCTTCACACGGTTTCTTATAAGTAGTCTGCGCAAATTATTTAAAAAGCGAACCACTTGTGCGCATAAACCCAAGTTCTATTTTAAAAGTACTTGAGAGAAATTCATCATATATATTTGAGAATTGAATCTGTAGTGGTTGACAAGTGAATAAGGCAAAACAATTATATTCATAAATTTAAAAAAAATTTGGACATATATTTGCAACCACTTTCTAATTTTTAATAGATTTTATATTAAATGGTTCTTTAACTAATTGGTTTACCCAAATAGTGGTCTGATCGGACTACCTACAAAAAACCGTGTGGAGGCTTTCAGTTATAGGAGGCGTGTATTAAGTGTGGCGATTTCTGAATTTAACTGAATAAGAAAACTTGGCCGCTTCCGGGCTTATATGCAACCCTTCTCAATTCTTGATAGATCCAGAGATGTAAACTTGCTCTGATTTGTAAAAAAAATTCTATTGGTAATGAAATTTAAATTCTTTTTAGTTTAATCTTTTTAATTTTCAGTAATTTTTCCATCACTATGTATCGCGAAAATTCAAAGTATGATGTAAAATGATATTTAATTGCAGTTAGCTCGTTACGGCACTTATAAAGTGTAAGCGTAATTATACTTACTCTAAAAGTCTTACTACCTTTAATCAGCTAAAATTAATCAGATGTGGAGGTGAGAAAGCAAATAAAGTAAAATAAAATCTTGATGACAGATGAACGTTAAATTATGATATGTAGTTATATACAATGTAGTAATTAATAGTGTGGCAAATTCGATATTTCGTAATTCGATATAATCCAGTAATTATAACAACAAAAAAGAAATGGTGTCTCTTCTGAATAACTAATAAACAAGTTATTTTTTTACAAAAAGCTTTCTTATGTTTATATAATTCTGCCAAATTAGGCATGCCCTCATTTAAACTAACGATTATTATTTTTTCAATCCTGATTTTGTACGACTGCTTTTATGAATGACCAGTACCAAAATGATTCATTTTTAGCTTTAAATTTTTATTTAATATGACATTTACCGTCGTGACATTAAAATTAAACATAGTACATGGACAGACATGTTAACTGTAAGACGATGTGTTCACGTTCTGGCTAAATGAAAACTTTTTTCTCCTTGATTGTAATTCAATTGTCACTTCGTTGATATTTGAGAAAAATTGTCTTCGGAGCGAATAAAAGATGACAAATAGGAAACGTTATTCTAGCTTTTCACTATACCATTTTCAAAAATGTTTTACATATGGGCCAAATATCGCAGTTATGAACACTCATAATAACTGAGTAAGTACTCTAATAAATGAGTACTCATATTACGCATACTTTCAGAAAAGTTTAGACTTGGTTAGCTTTTCATAACTGCCAACTAATAGCTTAGTAGGCTTCGTTGGGATTTCGTTTTAGTCTTCATTTTTATTTTTCTGNATAATTAAAGTAAAATCAAAGTAAGTCTGTCAAATTAGTAACGACTACATTTAAGTTACCGTTTTTTATTTAATTGCAACTTGATTCTGATTTTGTACGAATGCTTTTCTGAATCACCCGTCCCCAAGGGGTTAAAACTAGCCCAAGAGAATGAAATATAATTTCTAAGCTAGAAAGTAGTCATCAATTGTATAATTTTATCATTGTTTCATTTGTATTTTCCTTTAGTGTTGGAACTGAAGCATCCGTTCTATAAATTGTTTGTTGCCCAGAGAGATATCAAAACAGGAAATTTCGAAATAAGCAATCTGATGAGACGAATAGGGGATTGCAAACGCACAGTCGTTTTGCTCACTAAGTAAGTGTAGCAACCTCAATCTATTTTATTGCCTTAACTATGTATTTTAGCCTAATTTTATGCGAAGAATGTCGAGATTAACGTAACAAGTGGTGAATGGTAAATGAACAGTCATTTTACTTACTAAGTGTACCAGTTTCTTTCGGTTTTATTTCCTTAACTATATTTAATGAAATGCAAATATCATGATCTGTGAATTTATTAGTAGTATAATTTTACTGGTATCGATCTACTTAACTGCATCGGAAGTTATTAATGGCACACATGTTTGAAAAATATCAATAATTTAAGAGAAAATTTGCAGCCTAAATGTAGCAGCTAATTTGAGAGGGAGGGAGATTAATATTTGGTCAATCAGAAAGTTCTGTCAGCGAAAGTACACGCTTTTTTCTCAGTTATGGAAAAGGTTCTTTTATAAGGGAAAGTGGTAGGATATTTACCTTTTAATACAATGGTAATGTTCTAGTTTAAAGATACATGGAATATATGGCACTAAAGAGCATGTGCATACACATTGAAAATCGTAGCTCTAGGAACTGACAAAACTAAACGGTACATCTAATCTATACATTTAGGAACAAGCAAATGCTGCAGTAATTAAATTACAGAATCTTCTCAATCAAGAACACCTGCAACTAAAATTCAAAATATTATTATATACCTTCATGATAAGACCACTAAGGTCATAAGCATAAGCTTCCTGGTGTAATGTCACAAACTGCTAACTGAAAAAAACTTTCTACGCAACAAAAGCATTATTCTGAAGTGAATTACCAAGTCCAGGAAGTTTCAAAGGATTACTGATATGCCTGACCTAAAAATTGATTTATTTTGTCAGTATTTCAAGAAGCTTAGCAAAAACTCCTTCGAGCTCTTGACCTAACTATTGGAACCATACTTTCCTGATTACGGCTACTATTGTCAGAAATCCGAATTAGTCGATAAGAAGGTATGTTAACTCAGAGAAAGTATGTTTTTGTTTCTGATTTCGTAACTTAAAATACCGTCTGTACTTATTAATAAGCAAATTTGATGTCACCCTCTCAAAGGATTAAGATTGAGTACTAGAACGTGAAGATCCGAACATTAGATCAAAAATTATTCCGGGTTTTTCGTTTTTTAATTCCGTATTTTAACGCCTCCGTTAAGAGTAAAACGAAAGGTTCTTTTATTAATGAAATTAGTTTGACATTTTTTCCTTAACTCGATGGTAATGTTCCAGATTTATACAAATTCATGAGAATAAAAATATACAGATTCCAACTTGTAACGAATTTTCACAGAACTAAACGGTATATCTGATTTATACAACGGTAAATGTCCACAACAATTTCTTTTATAAAAGAATCTTTTTCATCACTGTAAAAAGAGACGTGTACTTTTGCGGACAATACTGTGATAGAGCTCTCCTATTATTGCGAAATAATTTCTGAAAAGTAGTAGTGCTACCCCTTTTACTTTTTTGAAAAAATGGAACCGTTAATATACAAAGACGCTAGACCCTTTCGTTAAGCTTGAATGTAGAGTAGTTGAAAGAAGTAATTCTATCAACTCTTTCACCTATATGTTTATAGTATCAAAGCCTCTTATTGAGACTGAGTATTAATAGGTTGTGAATCAGGCAGTATTACAAGGCTGACATTTTTATTTTTGTTAAAATGAAAATAATATTATCTTTTTTAGTATAACTATTTATATTTTAGTTATAACTATTTGTATCTTATTTTTTTTAAGAAATTCTTTCAATTCGAGGAGGGATGAAACTAAAGGTACTTAGGTATTTTAAGTAAAACTCATAAATTTATGTAGGACAATGCTTTTTTATCCCGAAAAAGAACCATGGCTTCGTAACTAATTCACTGCTTAATACCTTTATAATTTTATTAATTTTATGCTGATTTTATGTTCTAATGAAACAAATTATTATTAATGAATCAAATTATTATTAATGAATGAACCATTAATGAACCAAAATATTATTTTTGCTAATTTTATGTTCTAATGAAACAAAGAAATTTGGATTTTATTTGTTCATAAACGACTATATCATGTGAATTTTCTGTACACTACCTGAAAACAGGAACTACTTGGAAAACGAGTTTTGCATGGGGATATTTAGAATGGCATTTGCGAATTCATTAGAGGAGAAATCGCATCGAATCATCCTTGTGAAGTTTGGACCCCTTCCACCCCTAAAAGAGATGGATCAGAGTCTGAAGACAGTGATGGAATCGTCGAGATGTCTCAAGTTCGGAGATAAGTTATTCTGGGATATGCTGCGATACGAAATGTCTGAAAAACGTCCTGATACTGGCATTGATTGCGAACTGCAAGAAGATAGCTCTGATGATGTTCCTTTAATACAAGAGTTCTGAGTACATATTATATCTAGAAATAAAGTGTACATGTATTTTAATTTTGATTTCCTACTACCAAAATAAATGTCCATCCAGAAGAAATTTAGGAAATAATTTGATTCATTCTTCTTCCGGATTCATTTACGATTTGCTTCTTTTAAAATTAAATTGAAAAAACGTGATAAATGGTAAATACTTCGATGTGTGGCAAGCTTTTTCAAGCGTATGGATTAAAATCAATCGGAAGTAATTACCCGGAAGACTTACTATGAATTTTAACCTCTAGAGCCATCTGTGCATAGCCTTACACGGTCCATAAACAAATTATTAAATATAAGTTAAAAAGTATTCAGATCTCTAAATCGTTATAAATATTTGGTTTTACAAATTTTGTTCTCAAAACTTCTTGAGATAAAATTCTAGCCTATTTCAATTTCCATAGTTACTATGACATTTTCCAGTAATTTTTTTTTAAAACTCTTTTTAAATTTTTGAAAAATTATAAAAATTTGCTGAATGTTTCTCGCCGGAGAATTTTTTTTTCGTAACAATTGTCATAATCAGCTGTAACAATTTACATTGGGCTCTTTAATTAATTTATAATATTAAGGAAGAATTTAATTAGATTGGATCATAATACGTATGATCAGAAACTTCTTAAATTTTCAATATTTGGCCTTCAGCAAAAAAAAAAAGAGATTACTTTTCTAATAGCAGCTTCCTATAATTTAATTTGAAAGAATGGCCGACCTGGTGGCTGAGTGGTTAGCGTGCCTGACTGCGGAGCGGCTGGTCACGGGTTCGAATCCTGCTCAGGGCAGGGATGTTTCTTTCTCCCTGCGTTCTATGTCCTTTCTCCTTTGTGTGTGATTGTGTGAATATGACCCGCCTTATAAACGGGTTTGTGGTTGTGTGACGTGGGCGACGCTGCTCCACCGTCGTGGCTTCGCCACAGGTGCCCACTGAGTAACGAGAATAGAGTAGCAGTTCTGGCATTTCTGTGGCCAATGCGACAACCCCCAAGTGCCCGCCATTAAAAAAAAGAAGAAAAAAATTCTAAGAATGAGTGATAATTATTTTAAAAAAATATGTAAATAAAAAAAAAGAACTCTGATCATTATGTCTCTAATTATATCATGTTTGAAAAGCTTTAAAATCTGACTTTGTTTCATTAAACCAGTTAAGTTGTCACTACTTCTTTTCATCTGATATAATAGTGAATAACATAAATATTTTATAATTACTTAATGTTCCGAATTCACCCATAAATGCAAGATTACTAAAATTAGAATAGTTTTTCTGCAAATCTTTGATTATATGTAATACAATTTTTGACTCTATAATTCCTTAGATAATCTTTTTATTGTGCGTCTATAGAAAATACGTCTATAAGTGCGACGATACGCGATTTTGTCAATGGAACTGTTTCTCCAAGATATGCCTCTGGAGGGGGTGGTAAAATGTTGACGGTCTCATAAATTCAAATCGGTGGTGGTATCATCTTTCTTTTGGTAGCGGCACACGTTTTTTTCTATTAGAAAATAATGTTTAAGCAATCAATATTTTTGGCAACTATATGTGTACTTTTCTAAATAATTTCAATAATCTATTCGATGTTACTAAACCAAACATTTTGGGCACAAACTTTACATTTTTACACATTAAAGAGTTCAAACATAAAAACTATACTTCATTTAATTAAAATATAGCACACATTTAAAAAAAAATTCTAGAGTTTTATTATTTCTTTGAGATTGAATTTTAAAAAAATTTTTTACTTTTACTTTTTGTCCTTTTTTGAATCAATGCTTCTTATGTCAAAAGAGAAGCCATGGCTTCGTAACTTACTCATTGTTAAATATAATATAAATATATGTTTTATAACTTTTCTTAATTCTGCGCCGATTAGAACCAAACATATCTGAATTTTATTTGTTCATGAACGACTATATCATGTGAATTTTCTGTTCACTACCTGAAAACAGAAACTACTTGGAAAACGAGTTCTGCATGGAGATATATAGACAGGCCCTAGCGAATTCATTGGAAAATATGATACATCGGATCATCCTTGTGAAGTTTGGACCTCTTCCACCCATGAAAGAGATGGATCCGAGTCTGAAGACAGTGATGGAATCCTCAAGGTGTCTCAAGTTCGGAGATAAGCTATTCTGGGATATGCTGCGATACGAAATGCCTGAAAAACGCCCTGATGATTACGAACTGCAAGATAATAGCTCTGATGATGTTCCGTTAATACAAGAGTTCTGAGTACATATAAAAAATCTAGAAAGAAAAATATGCATGAATAAATAATCCTTTATGAAGTTTTATTATTATTTTCTACAACCAAAATAAAAGTCCTAGGAACTGTAAAACTATATTTTTTTATTTAACTTCTCGAAAGCATGGTGACATACAGAAAGAAGAAATTAAGCTACACTTAATACATTTCGAGTGACTTTCCCGACAGAGTTATGAATTATTAATGTATTTATAGTTTTAATTTATATTCATTAACTATATTAGAGATACTTATTTTATTTATTTTATTCTATTACGAAAATGATACTCATTTAATATAAAAATGAGAGAGAAGAATAAAAATAAGAACAAATTTTCAACATGATATATTGTATGTCATCTTGATCAAAGGACTGTAGAAAAACGTCCACGAATACAATATGTAACATTTAGATGTAATAAATTAGTAATAAAATTAATTTGCTTATTTTGACGTAGTATATACTAAAATTATGTGGATACTCTTCATTTAATATGAATGTAATCATTTCATTAAAAAATCTTCCAAAAAGGTGAGTTTATCCCTATGTATGACAAAGAAATTCCCTTGTCTTATGAATTGGGTACAAAAATGGACAACGAAGTTGATTATTAGGAGTCTATCGTCCGTTAATTAGATCAACAGTCAGTTTAACAACGGTAATAAATAAATTAGTTTAACATATTGTTCAAAACATAACTTTAATTTTCAAATATAGCTATTGGATTATTTGCCGTAAAAAATATTGATATTTATATCATTAATTGAATAGGGTGGCCATGAATGTCTCGTTTCTCAATGATAAACTTCATGATATAAATAGTTAAGTGACCAGTCTTGCTATTTTTGAAAAAATAGCTTATGAAAGGCCTTAATATTATACGCAATTTTTATTTCCCATAATTGGACTTTAAAAGTTCCATGCTTCACTTCCTAGAAGAAGAAGAAAAAATTAGTTAAAAATGTTTCAAACTCTCATTGTAACATGTAAAAAATGAAGTTTTAATGGTATTTCAATTTAAAGCAAGTAAGTGCCCAATATGTTTGTATTTACTAATGGGCCTTCCCCCTTCCCCTTCGTAGGCTTAGCTCACCAACCTCCACGATTTCTACAATCAATTTTGTTTCTTGACAACAAACGAATGTTACATCTTAGTTAAAAAGTATTCAATTGAAAGATCTCAAAATGATTGCAAAGATTTTGTTTCACATATTTTTTTACCAAATCTTTTGAGATAAAATTCTAACCTAATCAATTTGCATGGTCTTGACAACTTCCTGTAATTTTGTTTTGTTAAATTCCTTTCAAATTTTTATAATAATTCAAATTTGTGAAGTGTTTATCGACAAAAAGTGTTTTTTAGTAATGAAGCATAACGCTTATTCCCATTAATGTTTTAAAATTTTATGCGCACTATTTAAATTGAAACTGTTGTCTGGACACAATTTTGCACGAAGCTTATAATAAAAGTACATGCATGATTTATAAAATATAAAATACTTATTGTTGTTGTAGCTTACTCTTCGACTGACTGGCGAAGTCAGACAAAAACAATAAGACCGTTAACTCTCAGGAAATCAACAATGAGAAAGGGAGAAGCGTTAAAATCCTCCCTGGAAAGACCAAGCAGTAAAGAATGTTTTCTGCAGCGGTTTGTTGATCTTGGCATTTGGAACAGACAGCAAAAATCCCCCTCAAAGAACGAGAGACTGTGTGTCCACTTGCCAATCTTAAACATGCCGTTCATGAGGCTTTGTTACACTTGAGAACAAATGAAGGGCTCAGCTCCTTCCCCGCATACCAGTGGTGGCAAGGAGGGGTCTTCCACTCCCTTGAAATTTCAGATTTAACTTTAAATTGATGCTCTGAAAAGATAACGGCTGAAGAGGAAGATCGTATAGAGTGACAACAACCTCATCTGATTTTTATGTTTAGGAGTGAGGAACTTGGATGAACATGGGGTTAGTGTAGACAAATAGAATATCTTTGCTATGCATCATTCGAAGTTTCTCTGTATATTCGGAGAGTCTGACGAACCATTTTCATATGTAGTTACATGATAAAACACTTGAAGCACTTGAGTAAATTAAAAAATAAAGTTTTTCAGGTGGAGAAGTAATTTCTTAAAATTTACTTTAATATTGCAACTTTAATAGTCAACCAACCTTTTAATTTACCTACAATAAATATTAACAATCTAATGATTCCACGTGACAAGTATGAACACATAGGTGTGGGGTTGCTATGAACATGTCATTATTAAGAAAATTTGAGATTGAAATAGATGCTTAAGTAGAAGGAATGAATATTTTTGCCACATTTAAATTAAAATAATCGAGTTACTTTAGTTCGAGTTATTTAAAGTATACTTTTAAAACTTTGTACCTGAAAAATAGTTGACTCCATATGTATCAATTTTCATTCATTTATTAAGAAGGTATTACAAAAATGAAAATTCGTCTTCTTTCTTGTTCTTTACTTGAAACAAATATTTTAAGCCTACCATTTTTTTATCATTGTTGTGATAATTATTTATTATGTAGAGTATATTCTAATAGGCCCTTAATTCTCTACCTAAAAAAATAAATAAAGTAGAACTAGATTATTGAAATATATATGTATTGCAATAAAAAGCTGTTAACCAATATTTAAAACCTTATACTAATCTGGAATCTTTCATTAATCATGAAAAAAATTCATAACATTCATAACTATTGAAATAGTATTTTCTATTTTTTTCTGCCAAACTGGAATATGTATGCAGATCGCAAAGAGATCGTTGGTATCAACATTTGTTTTCAAATTGAAATTCTTAAAGCATATGTTTATCATAAATAGCTTCCTCTTAACAGATTTCTTATACGTTGAAGATTAACTCCTTTTCTGAAAGAAATTTTATCAGAATGACTATTTTTGGATTGGTATGGTTGTTCTTTTTTTTAATTAATTCACAACAAGTCACTATTTATTCAGAATAATCAAACTTTCTTATCATTGAACGTGATATTTATCTGCTTGCCGGCTTTCTTCCAAATATTAGCTTTCACTCTCTACTATCATTTCTAAAATGAATGTTACTTTAGTGGTTTTAATTGTGATGTTTTGCATTTTTTTGGTAGTTGACATGAGAAAAGATAGATGCAAGTTTCGGTAAGTGAAAAAAATTATAGACTGATTTGCAATGTGGTTATAACTTATATACAATGTGGTTATACCTTATATACAATTAAAAGTTTACTTAGTTCGTGATTTGAAATCAAAATCAGTTTCTCAAGTACTAGTCCATGGCATAGGGTCAAAAAAATATCAGAAGCTACATTTATTTAGAAATACATTTTTTTAAACAAGATATCTGAAATAACTAAAAGACAACGCCTTTGACCACACTAGATCACTGACTTAACTACTTCTTTCTAACACAAAATTTCATAGAATTCCAGTTGCCATTCGCAAAATCAAGACATTAAAACCACTTCCGGCAGTAAATTAACTAAGGTTACAACCATATATGGCAACGTTACTTTTAAAAAGTAACGAGTAAAAGTACAAGTATTTTTAAAAAAAGTAACGAGTAAAAAATTAAAAGTTCTTAGTTTAAAAAGTAACGAGTAAAAAGTACAAGTACTTAACAAAAAAGTAACGATTTAAAAGTACATTTCTAGGAAATCGAAAATTCAAAGTAACCTAAAATTTTATTGAATAATATTCTTATGTTCTTTAATGTTTTTTCCAAAATTGTTATTTTTTTTTTTTTAATTTTGAAAGTTATGGACATTAATTTATTTTTAAATTCGGAAGAATATTATAATATAATTTTAAAATATGATCGTATAATGTAATTTTAAAATCAAATATAATTTTAATATCAAACTTTTTATAGATTTGCACGAAAAAGAAATTTTATCTATTGATTTTAATTTTTAGTT
>NC_092212.1:16203463-16213526 GCF_043381705.1 Parasteatoda tepidariorum
CATAATGCCTTGTTGAGGGCTAAAAAATAATTGAATGTGCAGTATAAGTTGAAACAGAACAGTCTACAGTTTTATTTATAACAATGGCTAATGCTGAAGTCATGCGAGAAAATCATTTTCTGAACATTTCTGCATAACGGAATAATTAAATTTTGTAAATGAATTTTAGTATCAGCGGCTAAATTAATTACTTCGATTTTTCAAGAGTTAAAATAGTAATTATAATAGTTTTCAATAGCATAAATAGTTCTGAAGTTCTTAGAGATTTGACTGGGCGTTGTTTGACAAGCTAGGGCATAAACATAATTTTAGTAAAAATGTACTAGGTAAAAATGTATTTAGTAAAAAATGTACCAGGTAAAAATGTATTTAGTTAAAAATGTACTAGGTAAAAATGTATTTAGTAAAAAATGTACTAGGTAAAAATATATTTAGTAAAAAATGTATTAAGACAAAAATGCATTATTAGTGAGTTCAAAAAGAAAATTGAAAAACGTAATAACAAAATCCAACATTTTTTATTTAAAATGCATTGAATAAAAGCATAAAACTCGAAAATGAATTAAAATAACTTGCTGATTAATATTTTTATTCATTTTGCAAAATAATTGCATTTCAAAAGTGGTGTCACTGAGTCTGCTGCGAGAATTTCTCAGAACGTGCTTAGCCATGCTGAATAAGCGTTCCACTGGAGCACTAAAAGGTACTGCAGTATTATATTTCACATATAATGTTTTTATGACTGGATTTGATTCAAAATTGATATGCTTTCCGTTTCGACATTTGAGCTCATGTATGCCATAAATTCTTCTGTCGCTGGTGATTGGCATGATGTTTTCAGCTTTAGAAAATTTGAAATCCCTGGGTTTTTTTTCTGTTACGTCGTCTTTTCTCTTTCAGGAATGACAATTATAAAAGGTCAAGGTATTTAAACACAAAGTTAACTGTGAATGCATTTACTATATTGCACATTAATTTTATAAAATAAAAAAACATTAGCATTTTTTTTTTAATTTAATTTTTTTTGGAAAGCTTACCGAGTTTTAGAAAAAAGTAACGAATTCATTCGACAAATACTTGTACTTCTTCCCTAAAAAAGTAACGAAAGTACAAGTAAAAGTAGTAAATTTAAAAATTAACGAAGTACAAGCAAAAGTACGAACTTTTTACTTGTACCGGCGGTACAAGTAACGAAAGTAAAAGTACTGCCATATATGCTAGTGACCGCTGGTCAAATAACATGTAATGCGAGTTACATTGTACTATATATACTCATATTATGTATTCTTTACCTTGGCGTAACCTTAACTGTACTTTCGCAACTTAGGTATACAACGATGGGAGCAAGAATATCCAAGTCGGTAATTTTTCAATATTTAAGATAATTGCTGCAGTTGAGACGTGATGGCTCAGGAAATAGAGAGCTCGCCTCTGAACGAGGTGATTCTGGTTCGAATCTCAGCAATGACTGGTTGATGCGAAATCTGCTCCCAGCTCGCACCCGCCCATAGTGCTGGCGAAAAGTATCCTCCATAGTAGACGGATCATTGGTTAAAGTTTCCTTGCTTTCAGGCTATCCGTGGAAATTTTTCGTGGTTTTCCTCTTCATGTAATGCAAATGCGGGTTATTATTATTAAAAAGTCTAATCCAAATCCCTGTCTTCTGCATTAGTTTCAAAGTTACTAAGCAGCGGAGTTGAACATCAGTGGTAGCAAACCCAAAAACTTGGATCTGCTGTTCAACGACAGTTATAAAATAAAATTGAATAATATGGATTTGCGAAGAACAAAATTCTTTTTATTCCAATTTATTAAAATGTTGATACATTTCCTCTGTTAACACAAGGAAAGATATTTTTTTAAGTATCCGGCTACCTTTTTAAAGCCAGTTTTGACCGAAATATATTTTTTTCTCTTTTTTATACATAAAATAAAACAGTGGACCTTTCCCATTCTAAAACCTATCGATTTTTGTTTCTACGTCAAATAAAGCAGAAGTTATTGATGATTTAAAAAACCATCCGTAATTATTAAATTGGGAATATGTCTTTTTTAATTTGCCTTTTTCTCATAATTTTCCTTCGGTTATTCTCCTTCATTCTGAATGCAATATTTAAATATATTTTAGTTTATATTCTTGAAATTTTGCAGGAATGTTTGTCTAGGGAATAGACAATGAACTAGTGGATTTAACTACTAGTTTTTATTTTACAGCAACAATAAAAATAATTAATCGCAGTTTTCGACCACTTTTTGTCGAGTAAGTTTTTATATTTGCCATAAAATATCTAAATATTAATATTATGTCTATTATATTCCCTAAGTTGAATTTATATGAGCATTATAAAGCAAGAATAATGAAAAAATAAATTGGCCAGTTTTCCCTTTTTCTTCATTTTTTTCTGTATTTATATTATGTTTTTATGTATAATAAAAAATTTTGTCTCTGGCGCTATTTGGGTACTTTATGAGAAAAATATTTTAAAAAAAGTTAATAAAGCCTAAAGAATAATTGAGGTTTTTAATAATACCAGAACTAATTGAAGTACCTCGTGTAGTTACGTAATCTACTGCAGGTTGGTGAAATCTGCACTATTCTCATCATATATCGAACGACTTGGTCAACCGAACAATTAATGAATTCTCTTGTTTCTGAAATAAAATCTCAATATGGTGAGTAAGTTAGTGATTGAAACAATAATTATTTAAAATTAGTCGCAAGATAATTTTGAAGGTGTTTATTTTGGCCAAAAATATTAAATTAAATAATTAAAATGAAATTTCTTTTAACATAAATGTATGAAGTAATTTGAAATAGCATATGAAGTAATATAAATTGATCTGAGATAAAATTTTAAGTTGTTATTTTTTTCCTTTTTCTATTGAGTTTCTTATTTTTCGGGGGGATTTTCTTGCTTTTTTTTTCTTTCCTTTTAACTCTTATTTGTTTTTTTTCTTCCGAGACACAAAATTATTCTCAACACAAAGGACAGTTATATTTTTAAATTTTTTTTCCGCTGTTTTTCCATTTTACGATTTTTTTGATAGGTTTGGTGTGCACAGAACATCTCTCTTCTTTTAAGTACCACTCGTTTTCATTCTCCTCGCCGTAGCGACCAAACCTTAATTCATTCGGTATCTTTTACATCATCTACAATCTCTCCTACTTCTTATTCTCTCTTCCTGGTGGTTGGCTACTTGCTGTTGATGGTTCAATATCTGTTCCTGATGTTTCAATATCTCTATTAAAGTTGATTTTTGGCTATCTGCTCCGTTGTTGGCCATCTGCTCTAATTGGTTAACTATCTACTTGCTTTGAAAAATAGATCTCCCGCCAAATGTGAATTGCGTTCAATCATTCGATTTCTACATGCTGCAGGAAGCAACGCAGATAAAACTCATAAACGAATGAGTAAAGCGTACAGAGAAGCGTTCATGAGTGACAACAATGTGCGGAAATGGTGCAGGAACTTTGATGCTGGACGAACAAATGTTCATGATGCAGGCGGCCATGGAAGGAAGTCAGTGTCAACCGATGATCTTGTTCAGAGAGTGGATCAAGCGATTTGCGGAAATCGTCAGTTCACAATTTCTGGGTAGAGTGAATTGATTCCTAAAATTTCCTCGGTAAGCTCTATACCATTGTGAGTGAAAGACTCGAGTACCGCAAACTCTGCGCGAGATGGGTTCCCAAGATGTTGTCTGGTCATCACATAAGTTAACGAATGGGCGCCGCATTAACCTTCCTCCAGCTCTACCATCACGACGGAGGTGAGTTTTGGGGCAAATCTGTCACAGGAGATGAGGCATGGGCTCATTACGAAACTGAAGAAACACTGGCTAGGAGGACAAACTTTCTCCACAGACAACGAGCTGCAAACCAGCGTATAGAATTGACTGAAAACACAGGCGGCTGCATTCTATGATGAAGGCATTGAAAAATTGATACCACGCCACGACAAATGTATGAATCGGAAAGGCGATTATGCCGTAAAGTACCTTAATGTTGTATCACATTGTTCCATGTAAAATTTTCTTGATTCTGACAGTGATCTTCTCTACGCGACCAATCGAACCTTGAAAATAAACGGCCCTCGTATTTGCTCCTGTATTACAGCCAGCTTGATAAAAAAGAGCTTTCAATTCGAATTAAAATTTGCTATTACAAGGTAACTAAATACCTTAAGACATAGGTAAAGATATACCTAAGTATGTTGGTCCAATGAAATTGTGCTATATATTTAAAATTCAGGTATAACACTACCTGATACATTAAGAAATTTAGGTAATACGAGGGCTATTTTTTTTCAAGGTCCGATTGCTCGTGTAGAAAAAATCACAGTCAGAATCAAGAAAATTTTACATGGAACAACGTGACATGATATTTATCCGTTTCATACATTTGTCGTAGCGTGGTATCAATTTTCCAATACCTTCATCATAAAATGCAGCCGCCTGTGTTTTCTGCCAATTCTATACGCTGGTTTGCAGCTCGTGGTCTGTGGCGAAAGTTTGTCCTCCTAGCCAGTGTTTCTTCAGTTTCGTAATGAACCCATGCCTCATCTCCTGTGACAAATTTGTCCAAAAACTCATCTCCGTCGTGATGGTAGCGCTGGAGGAAGGTTAATGCTGCGCCCATTCGTTAACTTTTGTGATGACCAGACAACATCTTGGGAACCCATCTCGCGCAGAGTTTGCGGTACTCGAGTCTTTCACTCACAATGGTATAGAGCTTACCGAGGAAATTTTTGGTATCAATTCACTCTACCCAGAAATTGTGAACTGACGATTTCCGCGAATCGCTTGATCCACTCTCTGAACAAGATCATCGGTTGACACTGACTTCCTTCCATGGCCGCCTACATCATGAACGTTTGTTCGTCCAGCATCAAAGTTCCTGCACCATTTCCGCACATTGTTGTCCCTCACGAACGCTTCTCTGTACGCTTTACTCATTCGTTTATGAATTTTAGCTGCGTTGCTTCCTGCAGCATGTAGAAATCAAATGACTGAACGCAATTCACATTTGGCGGGAGATCTATTTTTCAAAGCATGTTTATGTGCTCCATACGTTTTCATCTTCTTTAAATTTATCTCTTTTCAAAGTTCTTATATCTTCCTCCTCTTTCTCGATGTTTACTTTCTCTTCTTTAAATTCTTTCGCAATCTCTCTCAAAATTCGTCATTCCGGGAACACATTTTTAGCCAATCGGGTTTCATCAGACTGGTTGGTTCTAACCTTGTTCCTATGCGCACATAGTTTTAAAACATAAACTTATAATAATTATTGGAACAGAAAAATATGAATTTAGATTCTTCTTGCAATCAGTGCATGCGCTTCTTTTTGAACGAAAAACATCTTGTTAAGGAAATCAACTTATTTCTGAAAGATTTTTTCTTATTTTTTGTTTCTTCTATTTTTTGCACGGATCTGACTACTTCGGTGAAGACGGGTGGAACTTGCTGACTGGATGGATTTTCTCTCTTCTTTTTTTCTATTTCTCTATCAGCCTGTCTTGCTTTAGCTATTATTTCGAAGTAAAATTCAAGATTTTCTGTTGATCCAAAATCTCTGTAAATGGGATCATGGTATTTGGAACTGTCAGGGATTGTCTCACTTGGAGGCCCAGCACTTTCCTCTCCTAATTCTTGGGCAGATGATACATGGGGGGAACTGCTGAAGTTTGGTGCTTTAGTTTGAATCCCGGAATTTTCCTCTACTGTGTTTTGGATAGATGGTGTCAAGATGGAACTACCGGAATTGATATTTGCCGTTTCATATGGAATCCCGATATTTTCCTCTGAGTTCTGGATCGATGGTGGGAAAGAGGAACTGCTAGTGATGATGTTTGATGTTTCATATGAAATCCGAGCATTTTCCTCTGAATTCTGGATAGGTGGTGTCAATGAAGAATTGCTGGGACTGATGTTTGATGTATCATATAGAATACCAGTATTTTCCTCTTCCGAGTATTGGATCAGTGATGTCAATGAGGCACTGCAAGGGATGATGTTTGATGTTATAGTTGGGATTTCATCATTTTCCTGCCATGGGTGTTGGTTCTCCTCTTCTAATATTTTTACTTTCATTGCTGGACATAGTTTGAAGAGTCTTTCACGGATGTCATTCCAGTCAATGTTTATTGGATCTTCATCTGATTGGATAAGCGTGGACACTTTGGTTTCTCTGGATGGTGTTAGTATTGGTTTGATGTTGATGCTATTGCAAGATGATATTGTTTCATAATGTTCATTACAGTATTTTTCATTTTCAAACACTATGTGGATAGGCTTAAGGGAAGTAATTTTCTTTTTGAATCTGAAAAGTAATTCAATCTGTCAGCATATCTGTTGTTCATAACTATTAATGTTGCACATAATTATTTTACATAACTCTTCAGTTAAATGTAATTCAGCGTGTTTCACCTTTTTAAATTCTTTGTACTCAAATATACTTTTATGTGTATATTTTTAACCATTCCACAACTTGAAGTTTTCAACTCAAAAGTTTTGTTCTAGTGAAAGTAGAAATTAAAATTTTAAACGTTTTAGGGTTTTCGAATTCAAAAACTTTTACGAAAATTTTTTACTTACTAAATTTTCTAGAAGTGACAAATTCTGTTTTATCCCTTTGTATTTTTATGACCGATATGTTTAACAACATGTTTATAAACATTGAAATTTTTTTGTTCTAAAAATAAAACCTCAAGTGTTTTTACACTAAGTTCCTCAATTTAAGTTCATTCGAGTCCTACTGTAGACTGACCATAAGACACGGTTCCCATTAGATCACTGAAGTTAAGTATCCCTAGCAACGGTCAATGAGCCGGTAGGTGATACTTTTGATCAACTTACAAAGATATTGAGGGTAGAAAGTATCTGTCTTTGTTAACTGTTCTAAATGCTCGCAACTAAGATTGTCAGGCTACCGAGCAGTGGGAGCTAAGCCCTTTCACAGAGGATCAAAATTAAGACAATGTCTCCTGATCATCCTCAGGAATGTTTCCCAGACCGTTGCCAATAGCCTAATGTAAATGCCTGCTTCTAATAAATTACATATGAGATAGCTTTTCATACTTTGACTTTGATAAACAGATGCAATCTAGATGTTATTCAAATATCACCCAAAAAAGGATTTTGCGATCGAACATCAATGGTAACATTTTATTAAGACATGTAATAGTGCCATAATGGAGCAAAGTTTAAACATGAAATAATATTAAAAAATTTAAAATAACAGCTTTTGAAATAAATGAAATATTACTTACAATTTGGAAAAGACAGTTCTGAAGAAGTTCTTCATGATTAGGATGTTTTTAAGCGAGGTTTTGCAGTTTGAAATAGGAAATTACTTATGGCAATGATTTGTCGGAAAAGTAAGGGATCGAAAAGAAAGACTACTAACAATCAATACTTTAATTGTTACACTTCATGAAAAAGATTTTCAAGAAATTTAATGAGGTTACATTGTTGCTAAATATTGACAACAATACCCTTATTATCTTGGGCATAGCGTGGAGAACAAGCTCCCCGGCTATAGTTTCAGGGTTATTCACTATCACGTATTTTACAAATATTTTACAGATTGGTAACTAAAACTCGCAGAAACTTTTGTAAATTCAACAACATTTTAAATGCTTCACCACACGAGAGAGTTGGAACAAAGTCACGTTTTATGTGAACTTTAGAAACATTTACATTTAGCTGTGAGAAGATAACATTAAATTAAATTTACAGAACAAAAAATCATACATTTAAACATAAACGTAGCTACCATTAAAACAAAAATTATTCCAAAAAGCGTAGAATGTTGGCAACCCTGTAATTTTTCTTAAACTTCAAGATCATTTTTAATGCTGTTGTTTTCAGGCACGAACTATGTTTTATTTATNGGGCAAAACGTGGAGAACAAGGGAAGGCATGCTCCCCGGCTATAGTTTCAGGGCTATTCACAATCACGTATTTTACAAATATTTTATAGATTGGTAACTAAAAACTAAAACTCTCATAAACTTTTGTAAATTCACCAACATTTTAAATGCTTCACCACGAGAGAGTCACGTTTTATGTGAACTTTAGAAATATTTACATTTAGTTGTGAGAAGATAACATTAAATTAAATTTACAGAACAAAAAATCATACATTTAAACATAAACGTCGCTGCCATTAAAACAAAAATTATTCCAAAAAGCGTAGAATGTTGGCAACCCTGTAATTTTTCTTAAACTTCAAGATCATTTTTAATGCTGTTGTTTTCAGGCACGAACTATGTTTTATTTATTAAAAAATTAAAATTAATGGTTAATTAATCAAGATGAATTTTTGGTTATACTTTTATATATGTCAAGTTATATTTTAAATACAATTTAATGACAGAAAATCTCACAATATGGGCTGAATGATTTCCCAAAGAAAAATTTTTTCTATTATTAGTTCATAACTGAATTTAGTATATATTTAGTATTATTATGAAGCAATAAATTTTTTTTAATTGTATTTAATTTTTATTAATATAGACTCATTCCATCGAAATGGACCAATGGCAGTTGACCTCATATCATTGATTTTTATTACATTTTTTCTGAAAAGTACATGTTGACAAAGGAGTAAAATAATTGTTTAAATATTTTTGAGACAAATCTTACAATTAAAAAACTAGTTTAAAGTTTCACTAACTTTTTTTAAAAAAATGATGTATTTAGAGTATATGAATAATTTTAAACGGCTATCTCTTTTTTCGTAGTTGCACCCACATTTCTTTATTTTAATTTTATTAGATAGAAAGAAAGCGAGAACTATGTAATTCAACTAATGAAATTCTGGAAATTTATATAATATTTAAAAATCAGCATTGTAGTCATTTTTGGGAAGAAATGTTATAATGAAATCACAAGTTTACAATTTCGACTTTTCTTTTCATGTAATGTTATACAACTTTCAGAATGAAAAAAATAAAAGAATGTTTTTTTTTTTTTTTTTTTTTTTTTTTTTTTTTTTTTTTTTTNTTTTTTTTTTTTTTTTTTTTTGGTCTAGAGAAGGCTGCACGGGCCTTTCAGTCCGCCGCTTCCGTTCACGTGCACATCGCTGGAAAGACATAGCCGCAGAGCTCGGTCACAACGTCTTGAATCTTGAGAGAGCGAATTTTTGAATATGAGTATGCCAATCTGAATGTGTAAAGATGATATATCTGGCAAAAGTGGTGAATTAAATAAGCCTACGAATTAAAAATAGTGGTCGATAAAAATCTATTAAATTGAATTTATTAAACCAAGAATCACAATAATTAAGTAAATTTTGACTACATTTTCTGCAATTCCATAAAAGAGTGTAAATTTTACAGTTCTATATCATGTTATACGCTGTCAGCCAGCTGTTTTTAGTGACCTACGTGAAAGGTCAGTTTCCGCAAGAGGTGGCAGGCGCAGCCTAAATGTAATTTCAGTGTCAGCCACCGGTGGTTGACGCGGCCTAAATGTAATTTCAGTGTCAGCCACCGGTGGTTGATGCCGACTAAATGTAATTTCAATGTCAGCCACCGGTGACTAACTCGGCCTAAATGAAAGTCCAGTGCTAGCCACCGATGGCTGACGCCGCGCTCAACGTGTGAAGTATAAATATTGAATATTTTTTGCCACAATTAAATTAAAGTAATCGATAGCTTATTATTGTATTATTTACAGTACTAGTGGGCTGCGCCCCCTGCTCGCTAACGCTCGCCAACCCCCAAAAATTGCTACACAATCTTATATGGGTTGCTTTGCAGACCAAGCTCGCTTCGCTCGCTACTAACTTAGGTAGGGTAGACTATATTTGAGGGTACTCCTTGATTCTCGCCAAGTTGTGATCGTGGTTGATCGCCAAGCTGGGCGATGTTGAAACCTAATCGTGATTCTGATTGGTTTAGATCAGAGGTGGGGAACCTGCGGCCTCCGCGAGGTTCTTGTGCGGCCCTTTGCCACCTAGTACAAAATGGTAGAGTTCGTTTCAAAAAACAACATTTGTACATCAACGCCATGACAGTTGCGCGAAAAATCCCGCCAAAGACTGAAAATTCCACAAATT
>NC_092212.1:16214942-16221669 GCF_043381705.1 Parasteatoda tepidariorum
TTTGGCTATAATTAAGTCTATTAAAAATTGAAATAAGTGAATGGAAAAACCTGCATAAACAAATAAATTCTAGTAAAACAAATAAATTCGTGATATAAGTCAAAAATCGTCAAATAAATTCGTAATATATAAATTCGTGAAAAAAAGCGCTTTCGACAAAATACTAAAATAGAGATCTATCGACAAAGACTACTCACTTCTGCCTAGCTTATGCTCTCTCTGGTTATTTCAGTTTCCGTTTTTAAAAGAGCTATATGTTGAGCCATCTCAGCTAAATTTGGCATGTGACATTTTTAGCGGCAATCATTGGTCGATTTTCTAGCGTTGCCATTCGGGGAGCTGTAATGAGCCTTTTTTTGTCGCCGTGTAAGAGAAATATATGTATAGATTTTCAATCTTTATAACTGAAAAATAGTTCTCTCGACATACATCAATTTTAATCCGTTTATAGAAATTGCAAAAATCGTATTCATTACTAGGGACAAAAACTTCAAACTTAATTCATTATAATTATAATTATTTATTATTTAGAGTATTTTCTACCAGGCCCTTTCTTCTCCTCGAAAATTAATAAATAAACTAGAACGAATAATAGAATACTATTATCGAGTTATATAGGTACTGTAATAAAATATTATTAGCCAATGTTTAAAACCTTATATTAATTTGGAATGTTGGATTCCTTATTATGAAATAGTTAACTTACATAACTATTTTAATTGTACTTCGTAATTTTTTTTCGCAAAACTGGAATATGTATGCAAATTGCAAAAGTGATCGTTGGTGTCAAACTTTGTGTTTAAACTGATATTTTTAAAGCGTGTTTATCGCAAACATCTTACTTCTAACAGAATACTAATACGTTGAAGATAATCCCTTTTCCTGAAACACATTTTATCAGAATAAAAAAATCAAAATAAAATCTTCTATTTTATAGATTTTCGTTGTTGTAGGATGGATTTGGTGTAGGATGGTTGTTTTTAGGATTAGTTTACTTCAAGTTACTACTCTTACAAAATAATTGAAAGTTCAGATAAGTGAACTTGATTGTTATCTGCATGTCTGCTTTCTTGCAAGAACAAACTTTCAGTATTTACTATCATTTCTAAAATGAATGTTACTTTAGTGATTTTAATTGTGATGAAAGTTTTTTTGGTAGTTGACACGAAAAAGGATGTATGCAAGGTGCAAAATGTGAACAAAAAATTCAGACTGATTTGCAAAAATGTGGATAACTTATTTACAATTAGAGAGGACTTAGTTCGTCGTCATTTTAAATCAAAAGTTTTTGATCAAGTGCTCGTCCAGTGCCAACAGAAAAAAAATTGGCAAGTGTCACGGTTATTAGATAATCTATTTCTTAATCTCAAGATAAATCATATAAAAATGAGATGCCCCTTTCTAAGCATAGGAGACAATGCCTTCCCCCATGCTCATTTACTGTTTAAACTACATCTATCTCACACTGAATTTCATAGAATTCCAAGTGCTATTCGTAACCTCAAGACCTTGAAAGCACTTAAGATTGTGAACGGTAAATTAACTGAGATTACAACTGAACTTCAATCAATGTCTGAACTTGTAAACCTCTCACTGGCTCAAAACAGAATAAGTTCATTATTAGGCAGTGCTTTTAAAGGAGATCTAAAACTCCAATCAATTATTTTAACGAGCAATAGGTTGAGCAGTTTAGATATTAAAATATTCGATCAGTGCCCGAGTTTACGTTTGGTTAGATTGGACAAGAATGATCTCCTTACAGTTGATGGCTTATTTCGGAATTCTAATTTGATGGTAATTTTCTTCATTTATTTGAAATTTTTGTATAAAGTGATATGATAAAACACTTGATAAGTTAGCAAATTAGAAGAAAGAATATGGTTTTTAGGGTGGGAAGGTAATTTTCTAATTTGATCTATAATTGCACTTTCAATAGTCATATTTTTTGCCTTCATTTTAATTTACCAATAATAAGTTTAAACGATCTAATGACTTCCCTTTGCAAGCATGGACATATAGGTATGGGGCTTCTGTGAACATGTAACTATTAACAACGTTTGAGATAGAAATAGCTGTTTAAGTAGAAATACTGAATATTTTTTGCCTCAAATAAATTAGAGTAATCGAGCCCTAGTGACAGTATTATTTGCAGTATTTTGTATCTTTATAACTGAAAAATATTTCCCTCCACATATATGAAATTTAATCCTTTTATTAAAAAGAAATTACAAAAACGAAAAACGTATTCATTATTAGGGACAAATACTTTAAACTTGCAGTTTATTATTATCATTATAATTATTTATTGTTTAGAGTATTTTCTACTAGGCCCTTACTTCTGTGACAAAAAGTAATAAATAAACCAGAACAAATAATTGAATACCTTATTGAGTTATACATGTTATGTAATAAAAATTGTGAACCAATGTTTAAAACCTCATATTAATCTGGCTTATTAGATTCCTCATAATAAAGTAACTAACTGACATAGCTATATTAATATCATTTTTTTTCCTCAAGAAACTGGAATATGTATGCAGATCGCAAAAGTGATCGTTGGTATCTACTTTTGTTTACAAAATGATATTTTTAAAGCCTGCTTATCGCAATCAGCGTCCTTCTAACCGAATACTAATACGTTGAAGATAATTTCTTTTCCTGAAACATATTTTAACAGAATAAAATAAAATAAAAATAAAAACTTCTATTTCATAGATTATCATTATTGAAGAATTGATTCGGTGTAGGATTGTTGTTTTTAGGATTAATTTACTACCAGTTATTATTCTCAGAAAATGGTTAAAAGTTTTGATAATTGAACTTGAGATTTATCTGCAAGCCTGTTTTCTTCCAAAAACTAACTTTCACTCTTTACTATCATTTCTAAAATGAATGTTATTTTAGGGATTTTATTTGTGATGTTTAGCATTTTGTTGGTTGTTGACACGAAACAGGATAAATGCAAGGTGCAATATGTGGAAAAACACATGAGACTTATTTGTAAAAATGTGGATAACTTATTAACAATTAGAAAGTACATAGTTCGTCGTCATTTTGAATCAAAAGTTTTTGATCAAGTGCTTGTTCAGTGCCAAGTGAAAAAAAACTCGCAAGTGTCACGGTTATTTGATAATATATTTTCTAATGTCAGGATACATCATATAAATATGAGATGCCCCTTTCTGAGTATAGATGACAATGCCTTCGCCCAAGCTCATTTACTCTTTAAACTACATCTTTCTCACACTAAATTTCATGAAATTCCAAGTGCTATTTGTAACACCAAGACTTTGAAATCACTTGAGATTGAAGATGGTAAATTAACTGAGATTACAACTGAACTTCAATCTATGTCTGAGCTTGTAAACCTCTCACTGACTCAAAACAGAATAAGTTCACTATTAGGCAGTGCTTTTTTGGGTGATCTAAATCTCCAATCAATTATTCTAACGAGTAATAGGTTGCGTAGTTTAGATAATAAAACATTTGATCCGTGCCCGAGTTTACGCTTGGTCAAATTGGACAAGAACAATCTCATAACAGTTGGTGGTTTATTTCAAAATCCAAATTTGATGGTAATTTTCATTACATATTTCTATTTTTAACTTTTTCCTTCTTGCTTTAACATGTATTTCCATAATAAAAGTAATGAAACCAGCAATGTCTCATGGATAAAGCAATGAGTTGTAATTGAGGCGTATTGAGGTTCCATTCCCTCTAACGGCTCGAAGCTCACACCTAGCTTTTGATAGAACTTTCGGTAACAGCTTCACTTTGAAGGAAAAGTACCATGTACACAATGCTGTCCTTATTGCCACTATCATATCGTTGGTCACGAAATTGTGAATATTAAACATCCATAATCCTCCAAGTATGCAGCAGGCTGGTGGGGTTTGTTTTAATAAGAGTAAACGATCGGAAATTTCCGAAAACGTGTTCTACCGCATACGTGTTGCCCTTTGAAAGCTAGAGCACACAATTAACTGATTATTACCTTAACAAAAAAGTATTTCAACAATCTATTCTTATATGGTTGACTATAGGCAAGAGGTAAATTTTTATTCAAAATGTCACTTTTGAATAATAAAAATATCTGCTTCTTAACGTTTTCAAGCATAGTAAGCAAAATGTTTAAAACGGGGGGAAATTTACCTACCTTACGATTTAAAATATTTTCAAATTATATTAAATTAAATATTAAAAAATAATAAATGACTATAAAAAAAATTTTTCACCTCTTTTGATAATCGAATTTTTGTGTGCTAATTATAATTGTGTAATTTATAATTGCGCTCTTCACTTAAAAATGTCTAGCTTTAAAAGATTCATAATAGCTAGATTCACTTCAAAAAGTCTTAGACATTTAACAATACGCCTACATAAAATATACAATGAGAGGTTAAACTTTCAACCACTCTTCTATCTAAAATATTGAGAAATATATTTTATTAGCTGCTGTTGTCCACAATATTTTGATAAACAAAACTCGGAATCCATCCAAGTAAAATGAATGTTTTTTCAGAGAAAGTACGAATTTGAGTATGATTCTGTAACTAAAATAATAGTTAGTACTAATTAATCAGTATATATGAAATCACCTCTAAAAACTTTTAAGATTGGTACTTAGTTTGTGAAATTTCGATCATTAATTCTGGGTAATATCTCTTTTTCTTTTTCGCTATATATATTAAAGAACTAATTACCGAGAGAATTTTTCTTTCCTACCAAATCTTCTTAAAATATTAGGGGACCGGAAATTAATGTATTTTCGGTGTATTAAATATTCGTGAATCTTCAAAGAATTTTTCATTTTTCTCGATCCGGCATTAAAAGGTTGTTACTAACGAGGGTGAATACATTATTGATTAAAAATAAAATTTTGATAACAAATATAAAATGCACCTAATATTGAAATTATTGATCAAATTTTACCATGGAACTTCCCTCAAGAAAGAATGTTTGTTTAAATATTTATGAATGAGACCTGTCAGCAGCCGCTTCTAATACAAATTACTTTGAATCAATTCCCGACTATATCTGATTGATTCACATCCTTATCTCCAACACCCGATTCCGACTATAGGATCAAAGACTCTTAGATCCTTTCAATGAGCATTCCCAGTAGTTCCCGGTTTTGGAATTTAGTGAGTGCATGGAGATCTAAAATTAGTAATAAAAACCATTGCTGCCAACTGCTACGAGTTTTTTTAAAGATTTCATTTTTATTTGTCTTAGAACAGCCTTAAAACGCAATTCATTGTTTTAGTTCACTCTGCAAATACTTTAACTCAGCGGTTTTCAAATGGTGCTTCGCGGAACCCTAGAGTTCCGTGGAAGAGCTAAAGGGGTTCCGGTAGCTATCATTTTTTATCATGAGTAATGTGTTTTGAAACCTCGGATAATATTTAGATCCAAATTTTAATTCCTAATTTATTTAATATTTCGGTTACCTTAATAAAATTATTTCAATTAAAATGCCAAAGAATTATAAATAACAATTTTAAAAGAAAATCTGGTATTTCTAATAATATATTGAAGAAGATATGAAAAGAACAAGCAATTAGGAAATATTTCATTAGTAATATTTTCACACTTTTCAAATCCAAATAAAATAACTAATATCTTTAATAAAGAAATATGTTTCCTTAACACGTTTAATGCCACGCTAATTTTACATGGCTTGCTCGTCTGGCCACACGGTAAATAACTACAAACAAACTAAACTTGCAAATATAGACATATTTTGCTAGTTTATAAAAGGTTTAGCATAACATATCAGAAAAAAATGGTGAATTATATATGCCTACGAATTTTTTTATAATAGTGGTGGATAAAAATCCACAAAATTGAATTTATTAAACTAAGAATCACAATAATTAAGTAAATTTTGAATAAATTTTCTGCAATTCCATAAAAGAGAGTAAATTTTATAGTTCTATATCATGTCATACGCTGTCAGCCAGCTGTTTTTCGCGACCTATGTGAAAGGTCAGTGTCAGCAAGCGGTGGTTGACGCAGCCTAAATGTAATTTCAGTGTCAGTCACCGGTGGTTTACGAGGTCTAAATGGAAAGTCCAGCGGTGCTCAACGTGTTAATAACCATTATCAACTCTGTTCTTTTTAAGTTTTCATTTTGAAATAAACCGTAATTTATCTTATTTTGTTCGTTTTCATCAAATGTATTCATGCCAAAAATTAATTCTTAACTAGACTAGATGTAGCACAAGGACTGCAAATTCAACTACCGGACATAAAATATAATTTAAGATCATTAATAACAAGACTATTAAAAATCTTCATAACTCTAATTAAATATTTTAAAATAGTCTTTTATAGGTAATAATGTTCAAAATTACTTTAATAAACTTTATTTTTAAAGTCTGCCAATAAAAGATTGATTATTTAGAGTTCTGATACTGAAACAAATTGAGAACTGCTGCGATAACTAATGAATATTTAACTAATTGTGTATTTTTTTTTAATATAGAATATCGATTTGAGCTTTAATGCATTGTCAACCATACCTGAAGATCTTTTCAACAATTTGGAAAATTTGATGGTTATTAATCTTGAAGGCAATTTCATAAGGAGCATTGGAAACTGTTTCGCTCAAAGTCATCGTTTGGAATATATCAATTTAAGTAATAACTTTATTAAATCCTTCAATAAAACCTTTCACTCATTAAAGTCGTTGAAGACTATTGATTTGCGAGAACTTCAATAGTCA
>NC_092212.1:16222185-16233757 GCF_043381705.1 Parasteatoda tepidariorum
CCTTAGAAAAACAGTCTTAGTGTTCAATTGCGATGGTACATTATTTGCTTTCCGCTTTTTGGCACCTGCCTATTCGTCTAAATTATTTGCCATGAGGCAAGAAAGGCAAAAATCAATAATAAACAATAGATAAATGAGTTATATACGAAATTACAATAATAGGGATAAAACTATTTACAATAGGAAGAATCTGGGTTACGCAAAAAATTAATTAAACTTATCATCCCCAGACTTCGTCTCGTCCCGGTGGAGCTTCATTGGTGCACAGAGCCATCACCTCCTACATCAAGAAACCTCCACACGGTCTTATATAAGTAGTCCGCGCAGACTGTTTAAAAAGTGAACCAGTTGTGCGCATGAACCCAAAACCTTTTATAAAAGCTTTGAGAGAAATTTATATTATATATTTGAGAATTGAATCTGTAGTGGTTGACAAGTGAATAAGGCAAACCAATAATATTCATGAATAAAATAAATTTTTTAGTCATATATGTGCTACCACTTTCTTATTTTAAATATATTCTGTATTAAATGACTCGTTCGGTACGTGGATATCCTTCATCGTGGTCTGATCGGACTACCTATAAAAAACCGTGTGGAGGCTTTCAGTTATATGAGGCGTTGATCGAGCACGTCAAAGAATATTAAATAAACAAATAGGTAAAAAGAATATTTACGCTGTCATACTCAATTACATTATTTAAGATATCATATCATTTACGCTATCTACAAAAGTAACTTCGAGAGGGCGCTCTCGGAGAATTTGAGACTTCGTACTTGCCAACTTTTACACATTTGGCGTAAAATTTTATTTCCATATTTAAAATGGTAATAAAATGCATGCTTTCTATATATTCCTTGTATTTATAAACTTAATTTATAATACTTTTGATCCAACACTATTTTTAAAAAAATTAAGCATATATAAGAATATGTAAAACTGCTGTTGAAGACAGCATAAACTTGTTCAAAATACAGCTCATAGTTCTGTCTATAATTGCAATTTATTTTCCAAATGACTACTGCTGACGAAAATCATCCTTGAAAGGATTAAAAGTTGGCAGGTATGAAATTCCATCTGCTGCGGATTCTCCACAGTTTCGAATTACAATTTTCAGTGGTAGTGAACTAAAGCAGAATATTTTAAAATAAGCAGATAATTTTGAGGAAAAAAATTTAGAATTGATGAATTCGTATGCATATTATAGGTATCTTTTTTTAAAAAAATTACGTGGTATGCAAAATTCTGTTAATTCCATTTTTTCGAAATATAAATATGATAAGGAAATTTCTTTCTGAAACTACAGAAAATCCGTAGTAGAGAATCTCTACAAGTTAGTTACCATTATAATGATTGTGAGGGATACTGGATGGCCTGGTCCCGCAGTGGACTGATCGTTAAGACACGGTTCGAAGCAGATCACCGAAGTCAAGCATCACTGGCTACGGTCAGTGTGCGGGTGGGTGACGCAGTGGATCAGTCTGCGTAGGGACCGAGGGTGTGCGGTATTGGTCCTCGTTAAACTGTGCTACCGTAAAGTGCTCGACTTCGCGCGCAGGTCGTCGGGCTACCGAAGCGGGGGTGCCATCCCCTCCGCAGAGGATCAAAATTGTGATGGCATGTCTTCGGATCATCCTCCGGGATGTTTCCCAGACCGTCGCCAATAGCCCATTGTGAAGCTCCAGTGCGACGTAAATTAACAACAACAACAACTGGATGGCCTGACAAACAGGTCCATATATATGAGATACAAATATTCCTACGAATGCAAATATAAATTAAGAAATTGAACAGAATGAAAAAAAAATTAATATTTTTTTGTGCCATCACGTTCCATCACTGTACAAAGCATCTAATACGTTTAATTAATTCTTTAAAAATTCTTCTACTATTAATATTCGTCAGGAATGAAATCGGCCAAGTCAAATCTCAAACAAACCGAATTTAGGAAATATAAGACATTTACAATCTTTTTCATGTTGCAGGAAATAATTGGGCGTGTGATTGCCGCCTCTTGTGGATCAAAGAATGGAGTGAACATGCGACGTTTAAAAATTTGAATAATGAATTCAATTGTTCATCTCCACTCAGTTTCAAATCAAAACTGTTGAATCAATTGACTAAGCAAGATCTCTCTTGGCCAAAAGAAGACTGCCCTACTGGTTGTCAATGTTCATGTGCTCCTTACCAAGAGGATGGATATGCGAATGTAGATTGCTCTTCAAAGAGACTGAGCCGGGTATTTTTTATTATTTTTAAAAAAAAACTCTGTTTGGTTTAATAACTTTATAAATTTCATAATGCTCAGTAAAATTAAATTGAAACTTTATTATTGCTTTATTAAAATTAGCAGGCTTAGCAGCATTTGCAGCATTTTATCAATTTATAAGCTTTTGTCAAGTAAAAGGCTTATGGTTTAATCAATTTATAAGCCTTTGTCAAGTAAAAAGAGAGATAGAACGATTAAGAGAAGGGCTTCACGAAGAATACATCCAGGGTTACGGCGGGATTCGAACCCGCTACCTCCAGGCTTTGCACAGCGTTTGGTCGGCGATACCACTCTGCCAGGGAGGCCCCATTATTAAAACTTTAAGAATTAAATTCTGAATAGTTAGCTGTCGGAATTATTTTAAATCCTATAACGCAATGTTTTTAATCTGTCACCCTAGTAACTATTTCATCTTGAACAACCCTCTCCCCCCCCCCTCCGAGTAGTGCTTAAACAGGGGTCTAACAAGTAGACCTGAAAATAACAACTCGCCACGTGGCAAGTAAAGAACTAGTCACTTTTTAAAAGACTCTGGGCAAAACAGAATTTTCATGAAAATGGCCGAAGTCTCCATTCAAAATTGTTCAAAATCCATCAATTTTTGGTAGAAAGATTCGCGTAGAAGGAGAATTCTCTAACAATTCGCATATTTCAAAGTTGTATTGTATTTTGCTTCCACAAATATTTTTACATGAAGTTCTTAAAAATCAGCATTGTTTAACTGAATTTGGTCACATATTTATACTATTTTTAATATTGAATTGGCTTTTTATAGACGTAGATTATTTCAAACAAGAATTTTTCAAAAAATGTAATTTAATCAAAGCAAAAAAAAATTTTGCCAAAAGTGACAATTAACATGGCTTGCACGTCTGGCCTCACACGGTAAATAACTACAAATTAAATTTGCAAATATTAGGCAGATTTTGCTATTTTTTTAAAAGGGTTTGCAATGCATATCTGAAAAAAGTGGTGAATAACGTAAGCTTAACAATTGTTTAGAAATAGAGATGGATAAAAATCCACAAAATTGAATTTATAAAACCGAAAATCACAATTAATAAACTACCACTTGAAAATAATTATTCGCTGTCCGGTGCAAATTGGCATCTCTGTGTATATAAATAAAACTATTTTTGTAAGTTCCATATTGCATTCACTTCTTTAAACCATTTTAGTAACGATAATAATATTAAAAAATTATCAATTTAAACGAATTATGTGTTTCTAATAATCTTCGCCGGTCACCGGTGACCCCCGTGGCTCTACGATTAAACTCAGTGCCGTTCACCGGTGACCCCCATGATATTCAACGTGTTACATGAAAAGGAGCTATCGATATAGGTCACCGGCTCATTAGGTTTGAGGAAAAAGTAGCTACTAAGTTATTAAAAGTCTTCCTCATGTGCATAGAAGGATCAATATTGGGGTGTCTAGGATTTGGAATATTGGTCCTAAAATGGCTTCAAAATTGGATCAAGATTCATTTCTGTCACGGAGCAGTAACAAAATAATGCATCCAATATTGGCCCTAGAATGTAGGCCGAAAAGGGATGTAGATATCCACTAACACTGCTTTACCATTTCTGATGCAATTTTATCTTCTACTTGCTAAGATTTTCTCAACTTTTGTGGCCTTAGTAGCAAATATTCGTAAAGTTTTCTACTTATTTATTTAACTACTTATTTAATTATTTATTCAATTATTTATGTAATTACTTACTAAATTATTTATTTAATTATATATTTAAGAACATTTCAACGCATTAGAAAAAATATAGTAGAAGTAAAATAAGCATAGCGCTGTAGGATCTCGAGTTGTATGTTAGTAATTATAGAAATAATATCTTACGAAACTAATTTAGGTAGAGAAAAATATAAACATAAAAGAAGAAATAATTATAATCAACTAAGAAACTAAACGATAGAAACCAATATTGTCAAGTTTTGTGCAAGAAAATTTTCCAAAAATCACCCGCTAGGGGCCGGTGAAGGTAGCAGGTCTGTAATTTAAGATGCATAATAAGTAGACATTTTTTTTTTACATTTAGCCAACACTCTAAGATCAAGTGTGCCAAATGAAATACGAAATATCTTATTTGAGGTCACCCCTTCGAACTATTAGTTTGCGTTCTAGAAAGTGAAGATCCGATTAGATCAAAGGTTTTTCAGGGTGGTCCGTTTTCTACATCCAGCATTGTACATGTACATAATTTTAAAGATTTTCTATTCATTAAAATATCTTTACATTTTATTAGATTCCAAGCAGATTTCCAGAATTCACAATTGAACTAAATCTTCGAGAAAACTTGTTGTCGAATCCAATCGAGCTCAACCTTCCTCCAATGTCCAAGCTACTTACCTTGAATCTGGAACGCAACTTTATTTCACGATTGGACTTCAGTCTTCCGAATAACATAGAGACTCTTCGACTGGCAGAAAACAATATTACAAGATTCTTCAATAATCCACCGTCTAACATCAAGACTTTCACCCTATCTCATAATCCATGGCAGTGTGACTGTGATACTCTGCCTTTCAGAAAATGGATAATGGTAGAAAGTTCTAAGGTAAGGTACAACTCTCTGGCCGTAACTTCATCATCTTTCTATTAAATTATCCCTTTGTAAGGCGCCGTAGAAGTATGCCTCACAGAACAAAGAACTAGAATATAGCCCTCAAAACTGCTGCTGCTGCTGCTGCATATACATACATAATATATATATATATCATACCTGCCAACTTTTCCGGATATTCCGGAAGATTTTACTTTCATATTTAAAGTGGTAGTAAATACATGCTATTTTTTCTTTTATAAATTTAATTTTTAAATTATTTTGATCACCACTATTCTTAGAAAAATTAAGCACATATATAAATATGCGGTACTAACATGGTTGCAAACTTAAGTTTTCTCAAATACAACGTATTTGTTTGCTTAAAATTGAAGTTTTAATTCCATTTCACTGGGAAAAATTATAATGGAAAGGATTAAAAGTTGGCAGGTATGATATATATATATACACCGAAGAGCCATTACATTATGACCACCCTGATAATAACATGTAGGACCGCCTTTAGCCCTCAAAACTGCTAGCACCCGTGGTGGCATTGATTCCATAAGGTGCTGATAGGTAGTCTGAGGTATCTGGAACCAAGTGCTCACCAACTGGTCCTGCAATTCCCTCACATTGCGAGGGAGTAGCGTGGCAGCACGAATTTGGTTTTCCAAGTAGGACCACAAATGCTCTATTGGATTAAGGTCACTTGAATTTGGGGGCCAAGACATAACTTGAAAGTCACTGGAATGTTCCTCGTACCAATCCATGACGATTCGACCCTTATGACATGGTGCATTATCCTGTTGGTAAACACCATCCCCAGCAAGAAAAACTGTTGTCATGAATGGGTGAACCTGGTCTGCAACTATGTTCAAGTAGCTTACAGACGTCAGGGATTGCTCTATGAGGATTATGGGTCCTAATGTGCCCCATGAAAACGTTGTTCCTGGGCGAGAAACCATGAAAACCTGGGCAAGCCCATTGTTATAGATGGAGGGTGGTCGTAATGTAATGGCTCTTCGGTATATATATAAAAGTTAAAAAAACAAATTTCATCCGGAAAACAAACAAAAACAGCGAATAAATTATTACAACTATATGTGTTTAAAGTAGTGTCCATCGGATGGATATGGTTATGGAATATTTATGACTTGGATATGGTTATGGAATATTTATGCCATTTTTCTATGTATCATGCCTAAGTGTAACAATCTTACGGCATGATACATAGAAAAATGGGGTTTACTTTAATACAAAAATTATAAAAATAACTAGCATGCGATACAGATTGGAGTTGTAAGGAAGGCTCTGACATTTTTACTCGTTATGCAATCGTTCGAATCAAAAAGAACAATGTACATGAAAAAGACGTTAAAATTTTAAAGAACTCTTGATTAGAAATCAAAAGAAGGTTCGATATTTCTCAGGAAGAATCTTCAAAGCATTGTCTGCGAAAAATCAAATGTTTGCAACCAATCTGAGAACTAAAAGCAAGACAAAGCCGTACTCTTATGAGAAAAAGGATGAATCCAGCATTTTCCTGACTGGCAATGTTTTCAAAACTCCGTCTCAAAGAAAACAATGAGGCTAATGGGGAAAACAGATTGAAGAATAGAGAATTGAAGATTGGATTAGAATATTGGCGAATTGGATAAGAGAAAATTTTTTAAATCCTGAGGCAGTTGGGAAAGAAAATGTTTTTAAGATTTCGTCAAGCAGCATGAGTCACATTCCTAGCCAATATGTATGATTTGTTTCTTCTAAAAATTATAAATTAGAATTTTAAAAACAGGAACTAACAATTGAGCGACTCTCTAACGTAAATATGATTTATAAAAATAATGAATAAATAATAATTATAAATGATTCAATGTGGTAGACTGGAGACAAAACTTTTCAAGATATTGTCAAACAGCATGCACGTTAATGCACATTTTCTCATCTTTTTTATTATTTCTGCTAACAGTTAGCTATTGCAATTTTGAAACAAATATCTAACAATTAAACACGCAAACATGATTTATAAAAATAACCAATGATTAATAGAATATTTATTTGTTTAGATGCATACTTTTACTTATTTGACCCTCTCCCCTCATGAAGGAAATGTTTCCAAAAGTTTACTTTTGAAGCAGTTTGAATACAAAGCATCTCTAACACCCCCATAAAAACAACGTTGCGTAACAAAGTAGTAAGGATACGTTTGCAAAACATATTTTGGAATTTTTACTAAAAGGGAAAGTAATGGAAATGAATTTAAATAATATATATATATCAATTTTACCACCTCTTATTGGTGATTTCAGTTACTCTCTTAATGAAGTACCCGAAACTTTTAATCGAAATTAAAAACTAGTCAAAGTAACCATAATTGACGATAAAACAGCATTTTAGAAAATTTCTTAACATTTAAATTATTTTCAGATTTTAGATGTAAATGATACACGATGCAGCTTTGAAGAAGATAGAGAGAATATGAGAGGGAGAGTAATAATTACTCTGAGTGAAATCGAGCTTTGTCCTAAACTAATACGGAACTATATCTTAATGGGAGTAGGTGGTGCGGGTAAGTATCAATACCAAACATTTCTTTCACATTCGTAACCACAAAAAGTTAGTTATTTGAAAAGATGTTTTTCTTTTATCATCTATGTTGTTCTTTCTAATGCCACTTGACAATATCAGCAAGCCTGTTTGGTGAAATTAAGCGAATTTATAGCGGAGGGTACATTTCTTGTTTATCAGTAGTGCCCTGTATGGCCAAAAATACGACTTTAGCGAAACACTCCTCGCAGCCCGTTTATACGGCAGAGCCATTCATACATCCATTCATTCATCAACCGATCGTAATTTTAACACGTTGAGATCCGCGTCAGCCATCGGTGGCTGACACTGGCCTTTCCATTCAGGCCGCGTCAACCACCGGTGGCTGACACTGAAATTACATTTAGGCTGCGTCTGCCACCGCTTGCTGACACTGACCTCTCACATAGGCCGCGAAAAACAGCAGGCTGACAGCGTATAACATGATATAGAACTATAAAATTTACACTCTTTTATGGAATTGCAGAAAATTTATTCAAAATTTACTTAATTATTTTGATTTTTGGTTTTGTAAATTCAATTTAATAGATTTTTATTCACCACTATTTTATAACAATTCGTAGGCATATATAATTCGCCACTTTTTTTCTGATATGAATTACGAAACCTTTTATTAATGCAAAATCTGTCTATATTTGCAAATTTAGTTTGCAGTTATTTACCGTGTGGCCAGACGAGCAAGCCATGTAAAATTAGCGTGGCATTCAACTTGTTAACCTGAACCTCAAAATGATCAATCTCTAATTCAGTTCCTCCAGAAGTACTATTTGTTATGGGAACATGGAGGACTTTGTAATCCGACAGATTTCACGTTCAATAGTAACCATTTACTACACGGAGAACTTTCAGCTGTCCGAGATCGAACTCAGGACTTCTTAGAAATGGGCCTAAGACCATGCCAACCAAGCTATCCCGGTCCTTCTATCATATATACCAAAGTAAAAATAGTTCAGAAATCCAAAAAAAACGTTCTTAAACCGATTGCAAACTGTTGAGTACTTACATTGTAAATGATCATCCAGATAGTATGCAACACTGCGTTAAACGTTGTATTTTCATTTGGTCGGCATAGAAAGATTGATCAATCAAACTTTTTTTAAACTTGGTAGAAATATTAGTATGCAAAATTTACAAAAATGAGATATTTTCGTCTTTTCTTGTAAACCTTCTTTTTGCCTTTTTCTTCTCTCTAGCTTTGTCCAAGCATTGAAATGCAGAATTATGTTTGTGTTGGGAACTTATGATCAGCGCAAACTGATTTTACTTTTAAAGTTTCAAGGAAAGTGTATAAGACTCTGCGGAAATAAACCTTGTTTAAATGATGGTTATAAATTCCAAAAGAAATCTTGGGAAAGGGGAATTTATCCTCGGTTTGAAAACGCTTTTCTTCTGTTGATTTGCAAAAGGATGATTTATTCGTGATTTTAGAACGCTTTTCTAGTCTTGTTCTGCAAACCCAGCTGCAATCTCGACACCAAAGGGTTGTTTATGCAAAATTAATGCGAGCATTGTTAGCACAGCTAAATTTGACATAATTGCAGGCTTGTGTGGTTTATTTGCCAATCATTTATAACCTTTGTACTGGGTTTTGCTATAATGGTTGTTGCTGACATTGAAATCAACCTTGCGCTGCTACTTGAGATCACTCGACCTCATGTTTTAGGCTTTGGATGGACTGGAAAAATGGGGGGGGGATAATATTACAAATCAACTTTGTTAGAACAATTTGCATTTTAGATCTTTTTTTGTTTTATTAAAACTGATGAATTAAATTGAACCTAACAACAAAGAAGCAAGGAAAATACTACAAGCAAATGGAGTTGACGTTATCCATGGATAATGTATATTTTGATTTTATTATTACTTTGTAAAATTGTAAGCAGAAAACATTACCTTAATACTAGTCCTATGCCTCAATATTGTTCTCAAATGATTCAGGATATTAAAAAATATATCAGGAACAAATTTAGAGAGGTATATTTGTTTCCCCTCCCCCTTATCATTTAAATGTAGAGGTGTGGAGAATAACTTTAAATCAAATTTACAAAATAAAGAATCATACATTATAATATTAACACAGCTACTACTAGAAGAAATTTTTCCAAAAAGCGCAGGAACGTGGCAGAGTCCAGCTCCTTTTCGACCAGATTCGATGAAACTAGACAGTAAGGTTAATGTGGGCAATTTTTTTTTTATTTGCCAGTAAAGATTCCTGATCAATGTTTTGAAAATATTAAAAACAAAAATTTTAGTTTAATTCGAATGATTGTCAAAATTTTGAATGATATACAACCTAATTTTGAGTGTATATATTATTAATAATCTCTTTTCAAAAAAAATTATTATTTTTATCCACACCTTGCAGTGATTTTAATGATGACAGTGGCCTCCATTTTGTTGTATTTCCGATATCGATATCATTTAAAAGTGTGGCTCTATTCGAGAGGATGGAGATGTTTCAAGAAACGAGACAAAAGAGATGATGGAAAACTATTCGATGCTTATATTTCGTTCACTGATGAAGACGCTGATAGTGTCCGGAAGCACTTTCTGCCAGGTAAGTTTAAAAATGCTTAAACATCTCAGCTTCTTAATTTACATTTTCTTAAAACAATTCATAATCATGTGGTAGAATGCCAGATTGAAATTTTTTATTATTTTTAAGTGAGAGAAAAACAGGTCTGCCAACTACTACGCTTTTTTGCAAAATATTTTATAGCGTTGGAGACATTTGAAAACCAAAGCTTTCAGAATTTTTCGCTACATGGCCAACATTGTAAAAGCCTGCCCGCGAAAACCTGTAACACAGTGGCGTCGTTGCATATTAACTTTGAAATCATTTATGTGCAGTGGTGTTTAAAATAAGTTTAAAAGAACTAAAATTAATGCATTTTAACATACACATATTTACCACTAGAATAAACTTTTACAAAAAGTGTTGAAAGTTGGCAGCCCTGCAAAAGGTATTGCAAAGATTGGCAAGTTAAAGTAATGCAAATTAATTAGATGAAGATATTAGAGTAATGAAAATTAGTCAGTGCTTGACAAAATTTAAATTTTTCAAGCGATCTCAGGTTTAGCAGTCTCAAGTAGTCCGGTTAATCCTTGTATTATACGTCACGTTTTCGATACTGAATCATATAATCTTCTATTTGCACCCTACATATTATTATTGTATTTTGATACACCATATGCAATAAAATGCATATAATTTGCCCAAAACAGTTATTAAAAAAAATGAGTTTTGCAAAATACTGCCATGTTTTTATTTAAGTCTGATGAAAATTAAAGTAGAATTTGATGAAAATTTAATATTTATGTTTCTAATTTCTTTAAGCATTGTTACCAATTATCCCCCTTTTTGGGGAATGCTTATTTTTTTATATTTCAAAGGATAACAAAATGTAATCTTTAATAACTCTGTCTTGATTCACTAATTTTGAATTTGAGCACCATTGCATTTAAACAATTGAAGGATACAAATGTTTATCAAAATAATGGATAAACTTTCTATACTAACTCCAGATAAATTATCCAAGCGTCTTAGCTGACACGCCAAAGGCTTTGTAGCTTGGAGGTCGTGGGTTGGAGTAACACCGAAATTCCTACTTTTATCTTCGCATGTCTTGCGCAACCCTGCATGTGTACCATTAAAATAATGCTAATACTAGTATAATAAAGTTAGGTATGGTTTTTCAAGTGCTAATGACAAATTTACAATATTTTGTTTGCTGTTTTTATTAATGGTTTACGCCGCACTAAAACTGCACGATGGTGACGGTCTGGGAAACATTCCTGAGGATGATCTAAAGAGGTGCCATCAGAATTTTAATCTTCTCCAGAGGTGTGACCCCCTATTTCGGTAACAAGACGACCTGCTCAAACTCGATATTTTCACGGTAGAACAGTTTAACGTGGACCAATAACTACACACCCGAGGTCCCTTTGCAAGCTGATCCAAGTGGTCGCCCACCCGTACACTAACCGCAGCCAGTGATGCTTGACTTCGTTGTGCTACTGGAAAGTGTCTTAAGGTATCCGACTACCTTAAAAAAGAGGATTTTCACAAAAAATCACTTTTTTATTTTATTGCTTTATAATAATGCCCAATTTTTCTAGTTTTAAAAACTAGAAAAA
>NC_092212.1:16234894-16248939 GCF_043381705.1 Parasteatoda tepidariorum
CAAGTAGAAAATACAGATAGAACAATTCAGAGAAAGACATCACAAAGAATACATCCAGGGTTACGGTGGGATTCGAACCCGCTACCTCGAGATAAAACAAGTTATGGTGCTGGAGAGCTTTAAATTTATGAATTATTTTTAACTATATGTTTTTTTACCTTTAAATCTGTTTTTCTCAAAACATTATTTTTTGTTACTTAGGTACATATATCTCTTGTTCTATACAATTTAAAAAGATAAAACTTGGTAGGCTTATACATCATTGATTGTTTTATACAGTAAACCTCAAATTTAGTTAAAAATTTAAACATTTTGAAATCTGGAGTAAAATTTAATTGCCGAAAATCAGCAAAAATTGGTATTTTGAAACAGTCAATTTTTTATTCTGCAAAAAATTGTGCATTTTAGTCTAATTTTAGGTATACTGTATACTCTAGGCTATATATTGTGTGTATAATTTTTTTCAGACAATTATATTGAGTAGTTGTAGTTTTATATGTACCTTACTGATGACATAATTTGAAAATTTAACAAAAAATTTGCCTATAAATTGTATGAATAAAAATTATTGTCTAACTTAATTTGTATATTTTACTGCAGAAATACATTAAAAAAAACCTAACAAATAAATATTAAAAAATTTAGAAACCTATCATTAAAATTAAATTTTTTGTAGCAGTTATTGCAAAAGTCACTTCACGCCGCATTTTCGTTCAGCGAGATGTTCAATGTCCCCTTAACGATCAGGCCACTGAACTGTTTGCAATTATAAATTTTATTTTGCAGAGTTTTATGACTTTTTTGTCAAATTATATTATCGAACTCACGGTGTTAGCAATAATTATGTTTTTCATAACAAGAATTAACATTTTTATAGCATTTTTCTTAGCAACATAAATTTAATTTAAAATGTAATGGCTGTTTTCGTCATTACATATGAAAATATTTACCCCGACCTGCCCCAATTCAGGGCATACGGGTAAATGTTTATTAAAACCAAGTAAAAACATTAAAGAACATAAAATACATAAAGTGCATAAAATACATAAAATACAAAATTCATATGGCAACAGCCCGTAAACTTTGCAAGCGAGCAATACTGTTGAACAAAATTAGCTATCTACAATTAGTCAGAATATTATATCTTTAAGAAAACATGACAAATATATCTGGCATGTATGTTATGAAAAGTCCAGGTCAACGGACCCTAAAATATGGATTAAAAGCACAATTAAATTTAAAACACCAGCAATATTAGAAGCAAATGAAATATAAATTGAATGGCATAATCAAATGGCATAAAATTTAAAAACTATTCGTCATTACATATAAATAAATTAAACATTCATGTACACATGTGATAATTAGTGACGGTGTGTTTAATATCCCGCGAAATCAAAAAAAGATCTATAATTGTAATTCAGTTGTCATTTCACGAATATTTGGGGAATATAATTTCTGATGAAAATTTTCTATGTCGGGTGATTTTAATTTCAATTTTTGTGTCAGTACCATTAGTAAAGACATCTCATATTAAGTGTAAAGTTCGGCAGATATGTACTATTGTTTCATACATTTAGGAAAATGTTCGAGTTATAACCCTAAACAGGTAGACGGAATTTGATAATAATATGGGATTTTATAACTACTATTCAAAAGAAAATTAAATACGACTTCACCATGAAAACAATATACCGCTGCTTCCTTATTTGATCAGCATTTAATTTTGTTTTCTTTTTTATCCTTTACTTTTTCTTCTATATGTTCTACTTCTTTTTATTCTTCCTCTTCATATTCTTCTACTTCTACTCATTCTCTTCTTCTACTACTACAACTCATTCTCTTCTTAATTCTACTTCAACTCATTTCATTTTCCTACTTCTAAACTCATTCTCTTCTACTTATTCTCTCTCTGTCTTCTTCTCTTTTTCTCTCTTAACTTCTACTTTTTCTTCCACATCACATCATGTTCTTCTTCTCCTACATCTTCTTATACTTATTCATATTCCAAATACACGAAAAATATTTTTTAAGCTGGAAGAAGGTAATATACTGCATTTTTTACCATTGTTTTTTTTTTTTTTTTTTTTTTTTTTTTTTTTTTTTTTTTTTTTTTTTTTTTTTTTTTNGAGCTGGAAGAGAAACATCCATTTTATAAATTATTTGTCCCCCAGAGAGACATCAAGCAAGACAATTTTGAAATAAACTATCTAATGGAACGAGTGGTGGATAGCAAACGAACCGTCATTTTGCTCACTAAGTAAGTGTCATTCTCTTAACTATTTTTAGCCTAAATTCAATCGATATAATAGCAGTTTAACACAGTGAGATCAGCTGTCCATGTGGTTGCTGGATAAGCAGTAAGAGCACTTTGCTGGAGTAAATTAAAATAATTGGAAATAATAAGAAGCAGCTTGCTCAAAAACTTTAGTTTGCTGGCTGTAGATAAGGATGAGGTTCATGCACTTGGCTGAAGGATATAATGTAGGAAAAGCCATGACACACTTAGCTTAAAGTCTTTTATTACCATTTTTTCTTATTTAGGGATTGGTCATTTCAAATCCAATTTCATTAAATACCGACTATAAGAGAAGGGTATGATATTTTTAATGCCAAACGAACATTTGGCATAAAAAAAAGGGAATGTCACCAATATTTGGCATAGGTAAAAAAAGATGTACGTAACACATTGATTGTGAATAATGCTGCTTTTAAGTATAATATTGCGTAAACCAGTGTTTCCCAAAGTGTGGTACGCGTAACCCCAGGGGTACGGGAACAGTTTAGCGGAGTAAGCCTCCACACGGTCTTTTATAAGTAATCCGCGCAGACTATTTAAAAAGTGAACCAGTTGTGCGCATGAACCCAAAACCTTTTATAAAAGTAATTGAGAGAAATTTACCATATATATTTGAGAATTGAATCTGTAGTGGTGGACAAGTGAATAAGGCAAACCAATAATATTCATAAATAAAACAAATTTTTAGTCATATATTTGCTACCACTTTCATATTTTAACTAGATTTTGTATTAAATGAGTCGTTCACAGTGGGCTCGGACTACCTATAAAAAACAGTGTGGAGGCTTTCAGTATAAGGAGGTGTTGGTTACGCGTTCATATGCGAAATATCTTGCAAGAAACGAAAATTTCAAAACATTTTATTTAAAAACAAAGCTAGCCATGAAAATTTACGATTACGCAATTTTGTATTGGCTATTTTTTGCAGAGTTAGCAGTAAATAATTAGTGGTGTCAGCAGCCAGTTGTGATTTTTAAATTTTGTGCCTTTTTTATAGTAAAAAATACATTCATTTTCTTATTAGTGGTACATAGCGTTACGAAAAATTTAGAAAGGGTACACAAAAATCATAGGTTTATGAAACACTGGCGTAAACCACAGTTTTGTGAAGTAAAAGTGACTCCAAATTTAAAAATAAATAAAAAGTGGTAGCAAGATTTCTTCTAAGTTAATCCTAGCGTCAAACTACCGAAGAGCGCTCTGAAGTAAATTTCACCCCAGATTAATAATATAATTAAAAAGTGGTAGCAAGATTTCTTCTCTCAAAGAAAAGCTGGATAAAAAAGCACATCACTCCTTTTTTTCTCTACTCTTAGTATTCAAAAAGAGCGGAGCAATTCGCCTTTACAATTAACATAACATTCTATTTCCAAAATAATTCTTTGTTTTTACATTCATTTAAATCATACGAATTATAAAAAAAAACTTGAGGTTAACAATTTGTTTTTTCTTGAGAGTAATATGCCGTTAAAGACAAAAATTAAACTTATCTCAGTTGCTCTTACGTTCGACGAACTACTAAAAACGATTCAAATTGGTAGCATAATTACTTCATCACAACTTTTAATTTCCAAATTAGGTAACTAATACATTAGGTGGTTATGATGATAGATTATTAACACGTTCACGCCTGGGTGACCCACCAGTGGGTCACGCTAGATTGTCTCATCTTGGCAGCGCACCGGAGTAAAAACTGGTAACAAATAAATTTCATATTTTAGTTTTATTCCGGGAATAATAAAAATCCATAACTACCAATTGTTTTTAACGGATGCAATTTTTATATTGAATTGCTTCTTCGCCGTGATAAATTTCTTTGCAGTGAATTGTTATTCTTGAGAATAGATTAACTCCTCCCGAATATTATCTAATATTGAAATAGTTCTTCTACCAGTGTTTTCTCCTTTCCGTCCCGCTTTCAGGCGCAACACCCGGCGTGAACGTGTTTAAAAATAAGCTCCTGAAGCGGATCACTAATTATCTGTTTATTAATCTTTAAATATTAAGTGGTAATATTAAAAAAAAACTCAATAAATGCATTATATACTACCGTTCCTCTCATGTATTACTTTCTACATCATCACAATGGAAAAAAATCCGGAATTGAAACTCCTTTACAAGTAAATAAATACATTTATAATTTCATGCTATTTAGAACCGAAGTCAAGCATCACTGGCTACGGTCAGTGTGCGGGTGGGTGACCCCTTGGATCAGTCTGCGTAGGGACCGAGGGTGTGCGGTATTGGTCCTCGTTAAACTGTACTACCGTAAAGTGCTCGACTTCGCGCGCAGGTCGTCGGGCTACCGAAGCGGGGGTGCCATCCCCTCCGCAGAGGATCAAAATTGTGATGGCATGTCTCCGGATCATCCTCCGGGATGTTTCCCAGACCGTCGCCAATAGCCCATTGTGCAGCTCTAGTGCGACGTAAATTAACAACAACAACAACAATAGAACCGAAGATGTCTGGATCTTCTCTGTTTATAAAGGGCCATATCATTTTACGTTTATAACCAATGACAATTTTTGAAGCGGTTAGACGAAACTATACTTTTTAGGATTTATAAAGAAAATTAAAAATCTTCGAATCACAAAACCAATAAATATTTTTTTTCTAAATTGGAGGAGAATACAGAAGAATACCTGTAGCGTATCTACCACTATAATTATTTAATTCCAATTCACCTTGTCGGTAGCCAAGCCCTACATTGATAGATGGAACACAGTGAACAGTTGCCTTGCTATTTGTGACTTCGACGTAGTCATCACGCTGTTTCTACTCAGTCTTAATCACACGAAACGTGGGCCCGTAATCACTCGACTGAAAATCAAAACATGGAAGAGATTATGTGGACAACCGTCAGCTTAACACGGCCCTCACCACCAGCGCTCAAAGTCCGGAGCTCTTACCGCAGCTCTTAATGCACGAAACAGCAATGAATCAACTAGTGATGTTCATTCATCGAATTCTATCCTAGATAAAATTCTAGTGGGGGAGTATTGTAGAGTAACTACCTCTATATTTGATGAATTCAAATTCACTACTATATAACAAATGTTTACTAGATTTCATATATTTCGAACTGTTCAGCATTAAACCTAATGTCTGATTCTATTCTCGGATAGGCACTATCTGATAAACGAGTTCTGCATGGAGATATTAAGAATGGCATTTGCGAATTCATTGGAGATGAAATTGCATCGGATCATCCTTGTGAAAATTGGACCCCTTCCTCCCATCAAAGAGATGGATCAGAGTCTAAAGATAGTAATGGAATCCTCAAGGTGTCTCAAGTTCGGAACGAGGTTATTCTGGGAAATGTTGCGATACGAAATGCCTGAAAAAAGTCCGAATATTGATGATTATGAACTGCTAGATGACCAACCTGATGATGTGCCTTTGATACAAGAACTCTAGATATGTCGTGAAATTTTAATTTTATAAATTTAACCTTTGATGGATCTATATTTTTTATTTTATAACTATAATAAGTAGTTTGCAGTTAAAATTAATAGCTTGCAGTAAATTGCTGTTTGTAAGAAACGTAATGTTCAGTAGAAAAAATTAAAAACTATGAAATACGTTTTAAGTTTTTTCAGTTTTGATTATAACTCGGGAAGCTCTCATGAAATACAAGCTATTTAATTCATAGTAGTTAAAGACTCAATCATATTAACTATTCAGAATGTTTAAGGCTATTTTTCCCGTTTTGCAGATAATGATCACTTAAAATAACGTACCTATGAGTCAACATTTCTCACGTGCGAAACAAAAATAACAGTTTTGTCACTGCTATGCAAGAAAACATTGTAAAATACGATCAGAAAAAAAATAAACAACACAAAATACGCTATAATGTTTTTTTTTTTCTCCTACAATTTCGATTGTAAATCGAAAAACTCTCGTGAGATGCATGCTATTTCATTCATGGTAGTTAAAAACACAATCATATTAACTATTTAGAATGTTTAAGCGCAATTTTTCCGTTTTGTTGAAAATGATCACGCAAAATAACATCTATGAGTCAACATTTCTCACACGTAACAAAAATAACAGTTTTGTTACTATTATACAAGAAAACATTGTAACATATAGTTAGAAATTTGATTGCATCTCGAGAATTTAACATAAGATGCATGCTTTTAAATTCATGGTAGTTAAAGATACAATCATATTAACTTCGGACTCCGGTCAATCCTCAGCTCCACTAAGACTCACACAGTACATGCGATATACGTCCTCGTAAAATGTGTGGAACCGGAAGTCCGGACTCCGGTCAATCCTCAGCTCCACTGAGACTCACACAGTACATGCGATATACGTCCTCGTAAAATCTGTGGAACCGGAAGTCTGGACTCCGGTCAATCCTCAGCTCCACTGAGACTCACACAGTACATGCGATATACGTCTTCGTAAAATCTGTGGAACCGGAAGTCCGGACTCCGGTCAATCCTCAGCTCCTCTGAGACTCACACAGTACATGCGATATACGTCCTCGTAAAATCTGTGGAACCGAAAGTCCTGTGGTCATTCTCTAAGCAGTACCATGAATACAGGGATCAGGAAAAAATTTCTTTCCCCTACAGATCTATGTATAATTTGAGTGGCCTCACGAATTACGATAGCATGTCTTCAGATCATCCTCAGGGATGTCTCCTAGACCGTCGACAATAGCTCATTGTGCAGCTCTAGAGCGACGTAAATTAAGTGTCTACCTACCTATGTTCAAGTATCACAAGCAAATTCAGCGTCAAGAGTTTCACAAAGTATGATGACGAAGTATGGTCGCAGAATTCGTATTATAAAATGTGAATGAAACCACGTTATTCTTACAATGATATTTTCGCTTTTAAAGCGTGTTTATATAAACTTAAATGATGAAAAGAGAACTAATAAAATAAACTTAAAGTTTTCAACTAAGCAATTGGAAAATTGTATTAAATTCTGAACATCACGTTTTAAATAGTTATAGAAAGAAATTAAAATTATTTTAGTTTATTTAATTCTGTTGGGATATGTTTTTCAGTATTGCGCATGATTTTTATTGTGTTGTGTAGTTATTTACTTTCTCGCTATTTTTCATCCCGTACGAAGAACGGGTATTCAGCTAGTTAATAACAAAAAGAAAGTCATTTAATAAATTATTTTATGAATAAAGTATAGTTTAATAAGAACCTCGAGTGAAAGTTATGAGGTTTGCACATACAATTTAAGAAAAATAATAATCTGCAAAAAAAAAAATTTTTATACTCCTCGACAGGTGTTTGCAAATTATATCATGTGAACCAAAACCATAGTAACTGGATTTACATGTTAAGCATCTGGTATAATATAATGTATTTTATAACATTTTAAAATTTAAAGCATCAGTAAATCTTTCAAAATAATAATCAGGAAAATCGCAATAATTGGGGATCAGAATGAAATGTACGATTTTAATTGTAATTAATGATATGAAATGTGTCCAAAAATTATTCCCGAAAAACGAAATAACTTTTACTGATTTATTCCTAAATCCAGCTCTGTAGGCACCGCCCTTGTTGACTAGTTTCAGAAACACATATTATCGCGCATTTCAAAACTCTTGTACGTTTGTCTGTGACGAGCTAGATAAAGATTAAACGCCTTAGAATACCCATAATGCCTCACAAAAGGAGAGGCTTGAGGATAAAAATTGTTTTGAAATGACTTAAAATCAGGACCGCGGAAACGAAAACGGAAAAAAAAATTTGAAGAAGTTTGGAAAATTTGTTGTTATTGTTGTAGTTTATTTATGTCATTATACAGTAGCACAGATGGGCTATTGGCGACGGTCTGAGAAACATCCCTGAGGGTGATACGAACAAATGCCATCACAATTTTGATCCTCTGAAGTGGGGAGGGAGAGCTTCCCCACTTCAGTAGCCCGACAACCTACGCACGAAGTCAAGCACTTAACGGTAGAATAGTTTAGAGAGTATACGAATAACACACCCCCTCGTTCCATGGCAAGCTGATGAAAGTAGTCGACCACCCGCTCACTGACAGCAGACAGTGATGAGGAAAAATTTACTCACCTCTTACTCCGGTTTGTTAAAAGCTAGAGCATGTACAGTGAGCCAAATAAACGGACCAAATTGAATAACTTTTGATCTAATAATAGGATCTTTAAGCTCTGGAACTTTATCTTAATAATTTGAGGGGGTAAGATCAAATATGCTAATTAATTAGTGTAGACGATATTTAAAGTTACGAATTCAGCCACATAAACGTTTTTTCTCTGAATAAACAAACATTTTTATCAACAGATTCGGATTTCTGGCTCCCAAAATTTAGAGCATAGCCGCAATCTGAAAAATTCGTTCCCGCAGACAAAAAAGATAAATTTTAGTAAATATTTATTATTGCTTATTATTTTATTTAATAACAGTTGAAAAAAATTTGAATTAAAAGGTATACATTTTGTTATGTCATTTTAAAGTATGTAATTCTACATCGCAAAATACAAAATTTGAGCGAAATCGGTTGAATAGTACTTGAAAAATCAAGGTTTAACTATAAGACTTTTTTCTAAATGTAAAGATTCGATGATTAGATTAAAAGTTATTCAGGGTGGTCCATTTTTTTCGCACTGTACCGACACCTCCTATAACTGTTGTTGTTGTTGTTCATTTACGTCGCACTGGAGCTGCACAATGGGCTATTGGCGACTGTCTGGGGAACATCCCTGAGGATGATCCGAAGACATGCCATCACAATTTTGATCCTCTGCAGAGGGAATGGCACCCCCGCTGCTATCCCACTCCTATAACTAAGAGCCTCCACACGGTTTTTTGTAAGAAGTCCGATCAGACCACTATGAAGGTAACCAATTAGTGAAAAAACCATTTAATATGAAATCTATTAAAAAATTAGAAAGTGATAGCGACTGTCTGTTGGTAGCGATATGTCTAAAAAAAAATTTCATTCAAGAATATAATTGATTTGTTTTATTTACTTGTCAACCACTATAGATTCAATTCTCAAATATATATAATAAATTTCTCTCAAGTACTTTTAAAATAGAATTTGGGTTTACGCGCACAATTGGTTCGCTTTTTAAATAATCTGCGCAGACTACTTATAAAGAACCGTGTGGAGGCTTTCTAATGTAGGAGGTGATGACTGTACACTGTAAAAAATTTTCGTGACGAACTCCTAACATCAGTGACAACAAGTGATGTTCCATTACACCAAAACCCAGGGAGAATTTCAAATTCTGTGAAACACCTAGAAAGCACTTTTACACAACTTGGTGTAAATTAGCCGTCATCAACCACTATTTTTGTTACTCACTAAAATTTATAATTACTGTAAGATATGATACACATATGAGTCAGTACATTTATTTTTACTGGATAATAAAAAGTAAGAATGTGTAATTTCAGTTGCATGCATAAACTAATTCTAAAAAAAATATGAGTTTGTAAATGAGACAAATCCGTATCAGAGAGAAGATTAAGAATTCGAATTAGGCTTAACAGACTAGGGGTAGATAGAATTATACGTCATAAATTATTTAAAACTGTTTGCAGAGAGCTGAAATTTAAATATAAATATCCATATCCCAGAACTAAAAACATACATACATATCTTTAACGGCAAACTTTAATTTCTACTGATGAAAAGCAACATTTGAGAAGGCGCAAACATTCGCCCCAACTCATTATAGTGAGAATTGGATACGTGCACTTTAAGAAAAAAAAGCTCAGTAATACCCACATATGTGACCAATGACGTCAGGGCCAAGTGTTCGCTTATAAGCAAAACGGCGCGTTAAAGTTTAACTCTGTTTCTTCACAAAAGTTAGAATGTTAATTGACTTGATGTTAATTAAATACAGTGCCGTATCACACATCGTTTTTGTTGAACTACAATTTTTCCTCGTCTACGTCTTTTACTTTACTTAGATTTATTATTTGTGTTGTTATGGGTTTACAACTACTAATGTTCAACTACGTAACCATGTAATTTTGAACCCAATCCAGAGGACAAGGGAACTCCTGGATCAAGTATTGGTAGAAATTTGCATTCGTGGATGATTTTTTGATTGAACTAATCGCATTTGCGTTAACTGGAGAGGAAGACCACGAGACCCTCCCACGGTTAGCCTAACTCAGGGGAACTCTAACCCGTGATCCTTCTACCACTGAGGATATTTCACGTCAGCGCTGTGGTCGGTGCAAGCCGGATGCAGATTCGTATCTGCCAGATATCGCTGGGATTCGAGCCCGGCTCACCTCATAGGAAGACGAACGCTTTATCCCCTGAGCCATTGCGGTTCAATAGAATATTTTGTAACCAGTCATATTCTAATACCAAAAAAAAATACTCTCTCTGTATCAAGCTATTCTTAACTATTTAGTTTTTGCTCTTAACTTGTATAATTAGTTTTGCTGGTCGGTTTTCGAAATCATTGATTCAAATTTTTTATGCACATTTTTAGTTTATAAATATTTTATACACATATACACATTCCCTTAAAACATATGTATAAAATATTTTTTATCCCTCACGGTTTTTAATGTGCATTATTTTATTTGTTTTGGGATTTGATTTCTTTAAAAGCACAAATCTAAAATATTAAAGAAAAATGACAGAATTTTTTTTTTTAATTTGTTGATTATCTTACAGCAAATACGTTCAAATCTTATTTAAACCTCACAACTGTTCTATGTATACTGATAATTTGCTTTATTTCTATTAATCTGGAGAAAAGAATTGGACAGTTAATCTCTAACTGACATTCTCAATACCTATCATGATCACTTTAAGAACTTTCTTCTAACAGAAAGTTTATCCGTTAAATATTATCTCCCTTTTTGATATACTTTATCAGGAATAAAAAAAATCTAAATAATTTTACATACGTTACTTATAAGTTCAGTTTATCAAAATTATGGTGTTATTATTTCGGATTGATCTGCAGTTAAATGGTTATTCTTTTGTATCGAAATTTATAATTCGACATAACTTATGGTGGAGTGATTTTTAAATGTGTGAATAGTATTGCGCATATCTTTTCATTTACCATGTTTAAAATGAAAATAGTTTTAGTGATTTTAACAGCACTGCTTAATATTTCTATGGCAGTTAAAACAAATCATAATTTGTGTCCATTCCAGTTATTGTGTTCATGTATTAATGTTAATGGAACAAAAACAGTAACAGTTACTTGCCAAGGTATGCGAAATTTAATGAGTGTTAAAAATGTGGTGAAACATTTAAAATCAAAACCGATCAAACTATTAAAAGTGAAACGATGTGCAGAAAAAAATTTAGCTTTTCCAGTATTTAATAATCTAACGATATTTGAAATCAGAATAAACTGCCCACTTCGAACTATAGCGGACAAGGCTTTCGTGGAAACTCATTCTTTAACGAGGTTGAAGATTTCTTCAAGTTCACTTCAGAAAATTCCTGCCGCCATTAATCAAGTCAAGGCTTTGAAAACTCTTGCTATTGTGGGCGGCCCATTAACAAGAATCGGAGGCCGACTACAGAACATGACTGAACTTGAAAAACTCTCTTTGAAACATAACAGGATAAAGGAAATAACTGCCCATACCTTTTCGGGTGATAAAAAACTACAATCAATAATACTAGCAAGAAACAAGTTGAGAAGTATAGCACCTGGAACATTTGATCCTTGCCCGAATTTAAATCTGGTTGATTTGGAAGACAACTACCTTCAAACAGTTGATGGCTTATTTAATAATCCAAACTTGAAGGTAAATGTGTCAAATTTATTTCGATTTTTACGTTTTTTCTCTCTTTATAAATATTTACTTTTAAAACAATAAATGAGAAATGGGCTGTAAAAAAATGAGAAATATCAGAAATATGTCACAAACGTTAATAAGTCTCGTGCTATTTTGTTTTGTTTTATTAGTTTAATTTACATGCATGCAGCTTATTACATCATGCATTACTTTTGGTATATATTGTTAGAATCCTTGTCAAAAGGAAAACTTGCCAAATGAAATACTATGGTTTTTATCAAATTAAATGCTGATTAGAGATCGCTAAGTGATATTTATAAACGAAAAAAAATATACAAAAACGCTTCCCGAATATGACTAATTACTATTGAGGGAGGTCGGGGTACAAAATATCTGTTTGCCTGTTGAGATAATTCTAATAATTCTTTTTAATTACTTCCTGTTTCAAACGTTAATCAAACAGTTGTTGTTGTTGTTATTTTTAACCCTTTCGAGCCGACTGTCACAAATACGTTCCAGCAGAAAACCGTATCAATCAGGGTAAAAAGATAAAACTGGTAATGAAAGTATTTCTTTAGCAGTTTATTTCTGGGTGGGGTTATAATTGTTTGATTTATTTAATTCACCATTACTTTTTTCAAAATAAAACTATTTTGTTATACTTTGAATTAACTTTGATTACATATATGAATAAACTAACAGTAATTAAAGTAAAAGCAAAGTAAGTCTGTCAAATTAGCAACGACTACATTTAAGTTACCGTTTTTTATTTAATTACATCCTGATTCTGATTTTGTACGAATGCTTTTTTGAATCACCCGTCCCCAAGGGGATAATCTTTTCTATACTTCGCTTGCCTTGAAAAGAATTTGTCAGAGCTTGGTACCATTCCTGTTTTTTCTTGACTTAAATATTATTTTGAGTGACATTTTCAGAGGTATTTATTAATCAGGAAAAATCCCAAACTGCCAACTACTGCGCTTTTTACAAAGTATTTTAAAAAATGCTAAAACAGCGGATCCCAAAAGGTGTTCCGCGGAACCATAAGATTCCAAGGAAAAATGACAGAAGTTCCGAGAGTTTGAATATTTTTAACCTTATTTAGATATTTTTAATATTTATGTCCAATCAATTATTTAATATATATATTAATAACAATATATTGCATAAGTTATGAAAAGATTAGGCATTTGTAAGAAATTTCTGAAATATTTCTCATCGCGTTTTTCAATTCAAAATAAAATGACTAAATTCAAGAATAAAAAATTTTATTTTTCTGAAAACTACTCTCTTAGTTTATAACAGCAATTTTTTAAAAACCATAATTCGGCTTATATTATTCATTTTCAGCATAGGCATGCACCAAGAAAAAATTCATAATATTAAGCATTTCCTTGTACACCTCAAGTAGTTTCAAAATAATTAAATCTTTTTATTTCTTTTTTTGGGGGGGACCACAAAATTAAAACAATCATTTACTACGAATGTAGACTATCTCTTTTAAAGCTTTGGCATATAATTCAAGATGCTTTCCTCTACGTAAAACTGCAGCTTTGTGAGCAGAAAAATGTGGTAGATTATAGATTTTGATAAATTTAGAGACAAAAAAATGTAGCTTATTTTTATTATTATTATTAATAATAATAATATTTGAAATATATATATATAAGTGAACTTGATTATTTAACTTCTTTTAACTAAATTTTATAGTTAAAATAAATATAATTTATAATTTTAAAATGGTGAAAATATATTTAGTTTCATATGGAATTAGTACAACAAGGCAACCATAATGTTAAACAAAAAACTAATAATATATTATTTTTTTAATGAATCAACCAATTGTTGTAATATTGCACAATTCATTTTATTTTATTTTATTTTATAACCGTCGTTGAACAGCCGACCCAATTTCATGGGTTTACGACTACTAACGTTCAACTCCGTAGCCTTGTAATTTTGAACCAATCCAGAAGACAAGGAAACTCCTGGATCAGTACCCCCAG
>NC_092212.1:16249539-16267048 GCF_043381705.1 Parasteatoda tepidariorum
CTCTCATTTATGAATCTCACGTAAGCTAAAACAGCTTTGTTATCTATCACAGTTGATTCATCAATCTGCAACGCAAATTTACCTTCTTTCAGAAATTTGATGAGTTTTGATTCAACGTCGGCGGCCATCTCATCAATACGCCTGGAAACAGTATTATTGCTCAGAGGAACAGAGTGACTTATCAGATTTCCGCCTACGATACCAAAACGTTTGACGATAACGATCCTGCACTTGAATTTTTTTTAATTTTTTACTATCATAATTCTTCGTCTACACCAGAACCATTGGTTTCATATATATTTTCAATTTCAATCTCAAATAGCTTTTATTATTAATATTATTAGCAATTTTTATCTTTTGAGTACTCGTCGCCCCCTGATCGCCCCCCTAAGGATTATCGCCCCCAGGTTGGGAACCACTGGTTTAAACTAAGAGTGAAGAACTGTAACAGTAATTGAGAGAAGTTTATCATATATATTTGAGAATTGAATCCGTAGTGGTTGACAAGTAAATAAGACAAACCTATAATATTCATTAATTAAACAAATTTTAAGACATATATTTGCTACCACTTTCTTATTTTTACTAGATTTTTATTAGATGACTCTTTCATAAACTGGTTTACTTTCATAGTGGTCTGATCGGACTACCTATAAGGAACTTACCGATCTTTACCCATTCATCCCTGATCTATGAAATTCGATGAGGGGGGTGGGAATGCAAAGGGAGTAAGAAAAGTATTTTTAGGACAAATGAGCGTTAAATCATGACTAGGCTAGAACAAATTGGTGTTTCGCACGAACATTTGAATCATTACGCGTAATAGTGTGAAAAATAGCATTAAATCAAAATTTCAAAACAAAGAATTTTACATTGAAACATATCTACCGCTAGAAGAAAACTTCCCAAAAAATATCGAAAGTTGGCAGTCCTGTTTATCATTAGAGAAGAATCAAGAGAGGAGAAAGTTTAAAAATTAAAATAGTGGTATAAGAGCTATGACATTTTTTTTTAAATTTTTGAATGAAACGAGAAAAAATCCACGTTGTGTGCTAACAATATAAATAATTATATTTCGTTCAAAAAATGAATGCTGTGCTATATATTAAAATTTAAGTGAAAGGTGAAAATTATTTTTCTACCTTAAATTTGAATGAGGACTTTTGTTTGATAGTTTAAAGTAAATTGGCTACCTTTTTTTAATTTTTATAAAGGGCTTCGATCCCAGTGTTCCGATGTATAGCTTGATAAAATTTCATAAGAATTATAATTGTTTTAAAATTTGTTCCTTAAATCTCTACCAGAAGGAACATTGTTTTCCAAGGAATCTCAAATGTAGGTTTGTATAGTTTAAACTAAGCAAAACATATTTCGATAATGCTAAAAATAGTTTCGATTATGCTAAACTTAATGATCCCGGCATATTTAGCGTACACCTGTCCCCGTTTCGCTCACGATGAGTCTTCAAATAGCGGGGTCGCATTTACAACCCCCGCTGGGTTGGTGGGACGTGGGCCAAACGCCCCACCCCCAAATTGAAAAAAAAATAAGAATAACAATTTTTTTAATACTTTACAAAAGAAATAAGACATTTTACCCATCAATCAATATATTGTTTAGAATTTTAATAACTCTACCAGTTAGTACAGCAACAGCAGAACGTTCCTTCCCAACTTTTCGACGTCTCAAAACTTGGCCTAGGAGCAATTCAAAATCAAGAACGTTTAAATGGACTCGCATCATTAAACATTCATCGAGAAATTTATTTGGATGTTGAAAAAAATCATTGACAGATTTGCCAAAGTTTCCAAAAAACGCATTACATTTATTATTTAAAGATGTTGAATACTTGAATTATTTATGTATTATTCTATTGTTCATTATAAAAAAATAAATGTGAAGACTAGCATTAAAAACCCCAGTTTAATTTTTTTTTTTTTTTTTTGAAAAAAATATTTAAAAAAAAATTGTGGGGGAGGGGGGTAGACTTAATCAGAAAACAGCATTTAACATTTATAAACAGTGCGCTTGTAGCTTTATCCTTGAAACGTAAATCACGCCAACATAACGTAAAGATACATAGCAACTAAAATAAACGTGAGCATGCGATGCAATTTTTGCTTCGATTTTATGTATTAGAGTGTACGGAAGCTAACATAAAAGTGCAAAATCTCTCTATTGACTAACAAAATTACTGACTTTTTAATGGAGTTATTGCATATTTTTTATTGCAGGTAATCAATCTCAAAAGGAATGATTTAACCTCACTGGAAGAAGCATTTAACGATATTATGGATATTGAAGAGCTGCACTTGAATGGAAATAAGAATCTAACTTATATCAGTGATAAGGCACTAGGTTTCAACCTTCACAACTTGCTTAAATTATCTTTAAGAGAATGCGGTCTCGAGAAGGTTTCAAAAGCATTTCTGATACCATTTTCTCACCTTGAAGAACTAGATTTGAGCTGCAACTCATTGAGAATTATTCCTGATGGCTTTTTCAACAATTTGGAAAACTTGATTAAAGTTACTCTTAAAAACAATCGCCTAAGGAGTGTTAAAAATTGTTTTGGTCAGAACTATCGATTGGAGCATATCGATTTAAGTGATAACTTAATCGAATCTTGTGATAATACTTTTCATTCGATGGCCTCACTGAAAAGTATTGATTTAAGTAGAAACAGACTTCGGTGGATAAAAAATACGGATTTTTCTACAAGTCCATGGCTTAGAAAGTTGTCACTCAACATAAATAATATTTCCCAAATTGATTCAGAAGCTTTTTCTCATTTGAAACAGTTACAAATTATCAATCTATCCGAAAATGAGTTGAAGAATTTGAATGGTTCATTTAGAAACACTCCCTATCTGAGAGAACTTATTCTGCATTCTAATGGTCTAGGAGAACTGAATGAAAATGATTTCTCAGCGGCTGGTCGAGTAACAAGATTGAACTTGGCAAACACCAATTTAAGCCGAGTTCATGGTGCTTTTAAAAATTTATCTAATTTAAAATCCTTAACTATTAGAAAGAACAAACTGAGTGTTTTATCCAGAGAATCATTTCCTCGTATTATAAAGATTCGAGAAATGTTTTCATCAGGTTAGTACAATTTGGACAATTATTTTAAAGCTTTTATTTCCTCCTTTTATCATAAACATACTCAATGCAAAAATGTATACATAATAGAAAACTTTATTTACTCCCATCACTTTTGTTTAACCTCTTAGTTCTTTAAAATGCTATTTAAATTAATGTAAGCACTAATCAATTCAAAATATATTATGCAATATTTCTATACACGTTACTCAACCATGGCCAAACACCTAGCCCCATATTTAGAGCTGTATCTTTTCACGGCCATGGTAAGAATGAATCGTAATTTTAACTCTGGTCAGACGACGTGTACAGCACCTTCTCTTCAAACTTACACACCACATCCAACAAGAGAACTTTTAACCCCAATATATTTAACATGCACCAGGCCGATTGTTTTAGCTGTTGTCAAGATTTGATTAAAATAATAAAATAAAAAAAATTTGTTTATTAGTTACCTAATGTAATTTGATACTTTCACCAAATGCTTTGTCATTTATAAGACGTGATAGTTATTATCAATGCATTATCTCTTTCTGAAGTAGACTGGCAGCAAAATATTTTAACAAGCACTTTTTATTTATTTGAAATAAATCCATAACTACTCAAACTCGACAAATGGCCGGATCAGTTTAAAAAGTCTTTGAAAAGATATGATGACAAATGCGACACATTACTTTGTATGGTTAAATCTTTGTACCGTTATAGCGGTAAAAGTATAGAAATCACCTTTTCAAAACTCGATCTCTCTCTCATATATTAGAAGTGATAAATCCAAATATAATAGGAAAAAAGCATGTTTCTTGAAAAAAAAGTGCGTTTAAATAAGCGTATCCTGACACTTTATACTTATTTTAGCACATTTTTTTGAGGTATTCCTGTAGCACGATGCAGAAGGAAAATGCGACCAATAGTTCAAAAATGCGTCTTTTATACGCAATTTTTTTTTCCTTATCTCACCAATGAAAATTTAAAATTCATCGATTGGACAATATGCTAGTTACCAGTCTTTGAGATAGTAATAAATTTTATCGGCATAAAATACAATTTATAGAAATTACAGAATACAATTTACAGAAAATACAATCTAATATATATAATTCTCTTACGTGGCTCCCAAATTTTGGCTGTATTTCTTTTCCGCCAGTGGCAACGTTTGTTTGTTTTGTTTACGTTACTATTTCTCTTACACGGCGAATCGACCAATGATTACAGCTAAAAATGTCACATGCCAAATCTAGCTGAGATGGCTCAACATATAGCTCTTTTAAAAACGGAAACGGAAATAACCAGAGAGCATCAGCTTTGGCAATCTCATACTATTAAGCTAGGCAGAATTGAGTAGTCTTTGCCGATAGATCTCTATTTTAGTATTTTGTCGAAAGAGCTTTTTTTTCACAAATTTATAGATTACGAATTTATTTGACGATTTTTGATTTAGATTACGAATTATTCTATAGCATATTTCTAATAGGTTTAACGAATTACATGTCATTTATTTGAATTCAAATTTATTTTAATGTCTTAGTATTTACTAAAAAGATGTAATTTTTTTTTCAAAAAAAAGTTTTTATATGGATTTGAATGATTGTTTTGAATTCTTAGAATTTTGTGCATTTGCAATGTACCTAAGTTAGTAGCGAGCGAAGCGAGCTTGGTTTGCGAAGCAAACCATATAAGCGGGGGTTGGCAAGCGTTAGCGAGCAGGGAGCGCAGCCCACTAGTTGAAAGAAATTAGTTATCGCATTGTGTATATTTCTTAAAAACGACTAAATCATAATGGGTTTTCCCTAAATTACTAATTTTTAAATGCAAATTGAAGAGGAATTAAACTGAAAGATACGAATAACGAATTTAAAGAATTCGTTTAATTCATAATAATTCGTTTATCCAAAAATAATAGCTTTTAGTAAATATTTATCAAAAAAATAGCTTTTAGATAACATTTATCCTTTTTCATTATTTCTTTTTTTAATATTACTCGAAAAAATTTGAAATGTAAGGTATACAGTTTCTTACATCATTTTAAAGAATGCAATTTTAAATGGCTAAGTACAAAATTTGGTAGACGCCTTTTTAATCTTTATTCTGTACTTCCAAAATTAGACGTGTTTACATTCTTTTTATTTTACAGAAAATAAATGGATATGTGATTGTCGCCTTTTATGGATCAAAGATTGGATGCAGAACACAAACTTACGAAACTTAAATCTCGACTTCAACTGTTCTTCACCAATCCATTTCAAATCAAAAAAGTTAAGTCAATTGACAAAAGAAGACTTGGTTTCGTGGCCAAAAGATGATTGTCCATCTCCTTGTGAGTGTTCATGCGTTGCAGACGGCGAAGAGCGTTATGTGAATGTGAATTGCTCATCAAGAGAACTGAGAGAAGTATTTTTTTTTTTTAATTTTTAACAGATAATTTGTTATTGCATGGTTTTTAATAGTACGAAATTAATTTTGAATAGTAGCCTCTATAAATGAAGAGCTGAGTAGATAAAATGAAACTTTTAGAATGACTATAATCAGGGTAATAAGAAAAAAAGAGGAAAACAAATTATTTTATTATAGAATGATTAGCCATCTTTCCAATGTGTACCATCTTTTATTTACCACTACCTTATTTGAAATAATTAACATGCGAGATCTAATGTTCGTTTACAAACTACGTTTTCAATGTTCGTCTTCCAGTGTTCTGTACCTATCCATTTCATGTAAAAAAAAATTTAAGTCAATTGACAACAGATCAGGGGTTAGGGAACTGCCGGTGCATCAGAAAGGTTCTGGGTTCGAATCCCGGGCAAGGCATGGATGTTCTTTCCTTCTCCGTACTATCTGTCCTTACTGTGGGAGCAGCGTTGACCCACCTAATATGGTGCCCCTGAAAGAGTGGTCAACAAATCTGCCCTTCATGTGCCTGCATGACCTTGGTCATTATCCAGGTGGGCATTGGGAAAAAAACAGATAACTTGATTCAGTGACCAAAAAAATTATTGCACCATATTTCAACAAGAACTTATCAACACAACAGCCAAATATAATGCAGCAACTACCTTCTTTCTTTCGGACGCTGTCCTTAGTACAATCTACACGCATTAAAGACATCAGAACGTCACGAACAATTTGCTGTCAACAATCTCCTTATTCAACAGCAAATACTAAACGAGTCAATTTAGATATTAATTAAATATCCACCGAAGGATCGATTAGTGCTGCCTTCGGCGATAGTTGCCGAGATCAGGCAATAATTAGAATTAGAAGATTTTAAGTTCTTGCAATATAAAACAACCTTATTTATTATTAACCGGCCACTTTTAATATCATATTAATCTGAACTCCTCGCAACTTTACAATTTAATTGTAAAACAATATTTATAACTGAACTACAATTAAGTATAAAAACTGTTTATAAGAGTTTTCCACTCAAAATAACGATATTTCTGGAAATGATCATGCATCTTATAAACATTTAGATTTATTAGATTAAAAACTTTATTTTCCTTCGTTAGATTCCAACTAAATTTCCAGAATTGATTGGCGAACTGAATCTTCGAGAAAACATGCTGTCAAATCCAATCAAGCTCAACCTTCCTTCAACATCCAAGTTAAAGATCTTGAATCTGGAAAGCAACTTAATTGCTCGAGTGGACTTCAAACTTCCCAATAACATAGAGGTTCTTCTACTGGCAAACAACAATATTACAAGATTCATAGATTATCCACCGTCTAATGTCAAAACATTCACTCTATCTCGAAATCCGTGGTATTGTGATTGCGATACTCTGCCTTTCAGAAAGTGGATGATAGCACACGAATCTAAGGCAATGCATTGGAATAAATCTATCTTTAATTACTTACGATTAATTTAATTCAGTGCTTCCCAAAATGTGGTACGCGTACCCCCAGGGGAACGGGAACAGTTTAGCGGGGATACGCGCTTCTTATGCGAAATGGTCTTGCAACAAATGAAAAGTTCAAAACATTTTATTTAAAAGCAATGCTAGCCATGAAAATTTACGATTACGTATTTTTCTATTGGGTATTTTTTGCAGAGTTAACTGTTAATAACTAAAATATGTTAATAAAAATAAACACATTTTTAAAAAGTACATTCATCTTTTTATTAGTGATACACAGCGTTACGAAAACTTTGGAGAGGGTACACAAAAGCCATAAGATTGGGAAACACTGATTTAATTTAATAAAATTATTCGACATTTTTTTAACACCCATGCCGAGGTCTGTACACTCTTTGGGGGAGGGAAAGACATGGAAGTTGAATCACGCTGCTTTTAACTAACTTTTAAAGGAAAAAAACATATGACCCATTCATTATTACCAACCTTATAATAGAAAATTCCTTTTAACCATTTGTGGTCGTATTAAGTTTATACATGGGTGTCATGCTGGTCGGAATTAATTTACTTAAACACAATTTATAAAATATTATTTCTCATTCTACGTATCTCCGAATCTTGTCGATTTAATGTAATATAAGATCAGTATGGTTCTTTGCTGTGGTTGCTGAGAGCAGACATACGACTGGAACGGTAAAAAAGTGTTGGTGACTGAGAGTAGACGTACGACCGTAAAATGTTAATATAGACTTTAGAACCTACTTATAAGACCCCTTATGCTCTATGCTTTTATCACGACATTGTATATAACTTTATTGAACCACCATATCGATCAGGATGAATGAGTTGAAGAGATGCAAGCGGCCTCTATTACCCAGATATTTTTATTCAGTTCGGTTCTGTTTAATTATATGACCCTTATATTTATGACATTTAATACTAGGTCCTAAGACTCGATGAATCAGTCAATGACGCTTCGAGCTTAATCGCCGAAATTTACTTAATTTCCAACTTTCCAATTTATATGACCTTTAAAAATTGAAACGGTAGGTAGGTAGTTACTTTATTTACGTCGCACTAGAGCTGCACAATGGGCTATTGGCGGTGGTTTAGAAAACATCCCTGAGGATGATCCAAAGGCATGCCATCGCAATTTTGATCCTCTGCAGAGGGGGTGGCAGCCCTGCTTTGCTAACCCAACGAACTGCTCGTGGAGTCGAGCACATTACAGTGGAACAGTTCAACGAGGACCGATACCGCCCTCCCTCGGCCCTTACGCAGGTTGATCTAAGTGGTCACCCACCCACTTACTGACCGCAGCCAGTGATGCTTGACTTCAATGTTCTACTGGGAACCGTATCTTTACGATCAGTTCACTGCGAGACTTAAAAATTGGAACAGTAGCTGATACATACCTGCCAACGCGCTTCTACAAATTGTAGGATACTTTTATAATGTGCACATTGATGTAGGATGCTTTAAAAATGTGTTGTTTTTTTTTTCTTTTTTAATTTTGGTTATGAACCAAAATACACAAGATTATAATAATATTCTATTTATTCTATCTTCTAAGTGCGCTGAAACTATCCAAAAGGTTACTCAAATCTAATTCCTCTTTTTTGTCATAATTTTCCATTGTAATTAAGAACTCCAACAGACAAAAATAATTCTAATTGTATTTTTACATAGAATCGTTCTCATACAAACAAACAAAAAAATACTAAATATTATTTTTCAAGTTATAAAATTCTACCAAATGTTGTCAAACATGTTGGACGCTGATTCTCAGGATAATTATGAATAGAAGGTGAAAAAATGCGGTTAATACAATCGCTTAAAACTAAGAAGTTGTCAGAGGAAGCTAAGTTTTCTCTCGGAAATTGTTTTCAATAATTTAATTATATTTATATGTTAAGAACATTCATTCCTTGAATGTTCTTAACATATAAATATAATTAAATAGGTAGTTACTTTATTTACGTCGGTAGACAAAAAAATACAGACAAAAAAATTAAAATTCTTTCATCCATTCCCGTAGATGCTCTGTTTATTGTATCACATTATTGTATCACGTATCATGTAAATATTTCCAGATTACAGATGCAAATGAGACAGTTTGTAGCTACAGAGACGGCAAAGAAAGCTTGAGAGGGAGATTAATAATGAATCTAAGCGAAATTGAATTTTGCCCTGAATTATTACGGAACTATATCTTAATGGGAGCAGGAAGCTTGAGTAAGTACTATTTATAATTTATCATTGATTTCGCATATATCAAGTATTTTTAAATTGAAAAAACTATAAAAGTAGTTTACTTTGCTGCTTCATTTCTATTATAGCTTTTGAATTTGCTACACTAGTAAAGCGACACACTACGAACTTGAAATTTGCAAAACGGATAAAGCATGTTGTGGTATGCAAATGATTAGCTTATCAGCGCATTCCTGCAAAGCAGGCGGCTGTAGCGACACTTTTAATGTGAGTAAAAGAAGAAATTTGACAGTAAATTTCTCATTCAGAAATTGAATTTGAGCGTTGTTCTTGGGTAAAAAAAGTTTTTGTTATGCCTCGTGTAAGAAGGAGAAATGACTACCAGCACGTGTCTGAGTTTAATCGAGGTCCAATTGCGGCCTACCGGAATTGCGGTTTATCATACCGCTGGTCGCGTTGGTCGAAATCCCATGACTGTTAGCAAAATATGGAATCGATGAACGGTGAGATGGAACGTCGTGCAGAATCTCAGCGGGCCTCCCCATCACTAGCCGAGAGGACAGACATATTATCCACATGGCTTTAAGGGGTCGTACAGCTATGTCACGAACCCTGTGACAACAAATGGGGTCATTTGCAAGACAGCAACTGTCTGCACGAACAGTTCAGCGACGTTTGCAGCAGCATGGACTGTCAGCACGGTGACGATGGCTTTGACTAAACTTGACCCTACATCACAGGCAGAAGCGCCTCCAGTGGAGTGATCAACGACGAACCTGGACGCAGGAATAGCAGGACGTCGTCTTTTCATGCGATTCCAGGTTCTGCATCATGACGGTCGCTTAGTGTTTGGCGACATGGTGGAGAACACCCATTGGCTGCTTGCATTTGACATCGCCATACTGGCCCATCACCTGGAGTAGGTATTTGGTGCCATTGGACACGCGTCTCGATCAACTCTTGTTTGCATTGCCGGAACTTTGAACAGCAGCCGTTACATTTCTGATGTGTTAGGGCCACTGCCATATCTTCGAAGATTACATAACGCTACGTTTCAGCACGGAATGCACGACCGCATGTTGCCCGTACTATCCTGAACTTCCTTGACGCAGAGCATGTTCACCTGTTGCCCTGGTCAGCACGTTCTCCTGATCTCTCACCAATTGAAAACGTCTGGTCAATGGTTGTATATAGATATCATTTATTATTTTGGCTGCATTCAAAAAGTTTGAGATGTCTTAAGGAGCATATTTGTAACTATTATTTCCCTACTTGCAGGAAAAATAAAAGCCTACAACTACTCATATTTATTAAACAATCATTTTTCACCATATGTTATACTAAATATGCTATTTTTTTTTATCTGGAGTCAGTGATTCTTACATTTGTTGCAGTGACACTTATGATGACCGTGACCTCTTTTGTGGTTTATTTCCGATATCGATATCATTTAAGAGTTTGGCTCTACTCAAGAGGTTTCAGATGCCTCAAAAATAGAGACAAGAGAGACACTGGAAAACTATATGATGCATATATTTCGTTCTCTGATGAAGACGCTGAAATGGTCAGACACCATTTTTTGCCAGGTAAGTGGAAAAAATTTGAAAATAATAATTTAAAAATTCAATAAATTTTATTTATTATTATTTTACATTTGGTTTTTATCCTTGATTATTATTCTTCTTCTTCTCATTGGCACGACAGCCCAGGATGGGCCTTGGCCTTCTCAACAAGCCTATGCCAAGACATTCTTCCCCTAGCCAAGGTCCCCCAGTCAATCATCTTTAAAATCCGTAGGTCCCCTCCAAGGCAGTCTAAAAATCCCAGGCCTGGTCGTCCTCCCCCTCTTGTACCGGCTGGCCTGGCACAGAAAACCTTCTTGGTTGTCCTGCCATCCTCCATTCCCACAATGTGGCCCGCCCATCCAATCCCCTGAATTTTGATAAATTTAATGACATCAGGTTCTTTATATGCTTTGTAGAGTTCCGTATTTGATCTTCTAAACCAGGTACCGTTTTTACTTATTCCACCAAAAATGCTTCGCAGAATTTTTCTCTCAAAACTAGCTATCATATTTTCATCTCCACGGGTCATTGTCCAGGTCTCACATGCGTATGTAAGCACTGATCGTATAAGACATTTATAGAGTAACACTTTTGTTTTACTTTTTATTAGGCTTGACTTAAGATATTTTCTTAGGCCATAAAAATACTTATTGGCCATCGTGATTCTCGTGTGTATTTCTTGTGTAGTGTCATTTTTGTTGTTATAGACCCCAAATAGGTGAAGCTATCAACGGCTTCGAATTTGTATGCTCCAATTTCAAACTGTGTTTCTTTATAGCCAGCTTTTGTGCAGGGCATATATTTAGTTTTATTTTCATTGATTCTTAATCCCATCTTAATAGCTTCCTTCTCCAGACATAAAAAGGATTGTGTTAGTGCTGTCTGCGTTCTAGCGATAATATCTAAATCATCAGCAAAAACCAATATTTGAACTGATTTGTTGAAGATATTTCCATCCTTGATTATTAACTCTGGATTTTATGGTAAAACTGATGATGTGGTACATTTTTTGTAATCATTTTAATCTTATTTTATCATAATGAAGCTATTTTTTTATTTACTTATTTATTAATTTATTTATTTGTTAATTGGCATCGTTAACAGCGTGAATGCCCAAAATTCATCCTTTAGGTTAGAAAAAAAAATTGAGATATTTGTAGAAAATGGTAGAAAAAATTTATGTCTTGTCACTTGAAAGAATAATAAATTTACCATAAAAAAATGTACTGAAAATTAAATTTAATCTTAAATGCTGTCAAAGCTTAAAGTTTGGATCAGTGTTATATGCTTCCACTTCTTGAAAACTTCCCATTTAAATTCTGATGTATAATCAATTTTCAATTAAAAAAATAGTTTAGTCTTTCTTACTTCCCTTTGACCTGAAAAAAAACTTGATTGCAAGAAAAATATTTTCTAATCTGGAAAGAAAGATAAACCATCCTATAAAAAAAAAAAAAAAAAAAAATTGCTTATTTTTACATTTCTTTAGAGCTGGAGGAGAAACATCCATTTTATAAATTATTTGTACCCCAGAGAGATCTCAAAGCAGGAAATTTTGAAATAAACAATCTGATGGAACAAGTTTTGGATAGCAAACGTGCAATCATCTTGCTTTCTAGGTAAGTGTACGCATCATTTTTTGCCAGTATTTTAACCGTTTATAACCTAAATATTTTATTTTTAATACAACTTTGAATAATTCATCAAAATTATTATAGTAATCTAGTTATTAATTAATAGCATGAACCCAAAATCTTTTATTAAAGTAACTGAGAGAAATTCATCATATGTATTTGCGAATTGAATCTGTAGTGGTTGACAAGTGAATAAGGCAAACCAATAATATTCATAAATAAAACAAAATTTTAGTCGTATATTTGCTACCACTTTCTTATTTTAACTAGATTTTGTATTAAGTGACTCGTTTGGAAAGTGGACATCCTTCACAGTGGTCTGATCGGACTACCTATACAAAACCGTGTGGAGGCTTTCAGTTATGGAAAGCGTTGCAATAGCCCAGGACCCCTACATCAGAAGGGGCTCCCGAATAGAAAGTTTATTTTAAGTTCAAAATATCAGTAAAGTGAAAAATCGTCAATTTTATGTTGGCTTCTTCATTAATCTATTGTATGAACACAATCTATATTTCGTAAATCCATTGCTTTCTAGGGCCGTAATTCAGCTAAATTTTCGAAATTACGGTGGACAAATTTGGTCAATCAAAAGCCTATATTTTTTCATATCGCAAAATGCGATATGTTAAAGAAAATACAGGTTTCTGATTGTCTTCATTGAAACATCGTTGTTGCGAAAACTTAGCTGAATTCCACCCTAATGTCAGCAAGGATATAAATTTTTCGCAGATAGATGACAATGTTAACAATCGGAAAACTGCTTTCGGCATGATGGACATAGAATGGTCAGAAAATCAATAAAATGGACCAAACGATATTTCGTCTGACCATTGGGGGAGGGTGATTATAGCTATTTTAGGTTCTAGTCAATTGTTTTGTTATCTGCAATGAGGTGAAAAATTTAAATACTTCCATAAAGTTCGGTTCTTCATTACTGAAAAAGTGAAGCAGAGGGGGCCCCAATTAGGCTAAGTCGGGCTCTAACTCCAACCAAATATTGATTCCCATATCAACCAAGTGAAGTAGTATTGCACTGGCTATTTGATATCCTATATTTGAGGGAAATACTCTATATTAATGGGCGTTTGGAGTATTTAACGCTTATTAATTTATTTCAATTAAAATAAGAAAGGAGCAAATTACTTCTCCCCCCTCTTGTTTCTAACCCTGCAATATAGCCAATCTGAGAACACTAATTCACTCAATGTTATAAACCACTAAAAATTTAATGAATGTTTAAAAGCTAGCTTTTAAAAGTTTGGCAGCCACTATTCTTTAAATAACTAACTACTGTCTAATGTATTATGGTTTGTTAGGGCAATAGTGTTTACCCTAACAAAAATTTTCAATCGAACTTTATATTCCCGGACAAGGTTAACTCACGAATTTTAAGTTTATCCATACGCAAGCACTACCTGAGAAACGAGTTCTGCATGGAGATATTTAGAGTGGCATTTGCGAATTAAATAGCCACTCTGAGACAACACTATCTCATTCAATGTTAGCAAATGACAAAAAAATCTTAAAGCTTTTAAATGTTTGACAACCACTATTCTTTAAATAACAAACTACAGTCCAATGTATTGTTATGTTTTGTCAAGGTAACAGTGTTTACCCTAACAAAAGTTTTCAATCGAAATTTATTGTATGGAAAGGGTTAACTCAGGAATTTCAAATTTATATTTACGCAGGCACTACCTGAAAAACGAGTTCTGTATGGAGATATTTAGAGTCGCATTTGCGAATTCACTGGAGGAAAAATTGCATCGGGTCATCCTTGTGAAGTTTGGACCCCTTCCACCCATGAACCATGAACCATCCACCCATGAACCTTCCACCATGATGGAATCCTCAAGGAGTCTCAAGTTCGGAACGAGATTATTCTGGGATATGCTGCAGTACGAAATGCCAGAAAAACGTCCCAGATCTACCAATAACTACGAACTGTTAGACGACAAATCTGGTGATGTTCCTTTGATAGAAGAATTCTAAATATATTCGCTAAAGTATTTCTAGGAAAAAGAAAAACTCCTTATTTGTAATTTCATTAACAATATGTTCTTGTTTCCAATAATTAAATCTTTTAAATTAAATTTTTGCTATTTTAATCACAATATTACATGCAGTCACAAAAAAATGAAGTTAAAAGTTTGTATTGTTTCAATTTTATATACCCATCTAAGATGCTCATTGTTTAATTAGTAGATTTTTATCCACCAATTTTTTTCAAACAATTCATAGGAATATATGATTCATCACTTTTTTCAGACATGTCATGTTAAACCTTTTATAAACTTGCCGAATCTGTCTATATATGCAAATTTAGTTTGTAGTTATTTACCGTGTGGCCAGACGAGCAAGCCATGTAAAATTAGCGTGGCATTCAACGTGTTAATTTTGAATCCTCCATTTATTATTATTTCTATTTAATTCCATTAAGATAAATCTTGTGGCTATATTTAGTATGAAGCTCAAAGCAATAGGATAACTCGTTGAATGGAGGCTTATAATTCTAACTGAAAAATTACAAACAAGTTTATGAAAAATTACATTAATTTTCAACACACATCTAAACAAGTTATTTAACATTAATTTTTAACACACATCTAAAAATATGTGTCAAAGAAATATTTATGTTATTAAATATATAATCTTCAAAACAAAAATTCGTCATTTTATGGTCAATTACGAGGACACAAATTACTGAAATTCATCATTTCACATTCAATCACCAGTAGCCAAATGATGGAAATTTAGCATTTTACATTCTAACTCCAGTTACGGACACTGAGAATCAATCTTTCTCCTTATATTTGCAAAGAAAGTAGAGAAAATGTACTGCTCACCCAGACAACATCTTTTTATCTAGACGACACCCCTTAATGCCACCCCTTAAGTTGATATAACATCTTAAATGCTCTCAATGCTTCCCCACTGAAAATTTCTTTGACAGTGTTTAACACAGCTGAGGTGGGGGGGAAAATGAACAGAAATATAACCTTTGTTCATATAAATAAAACATTTATTCAGACACTTAATAGATGATTAATTGTGAATATAGCGATTCCATAGGTCCTCGTACCTTATAAGGCAAGCATTGATATTTTTGCTTTCTGTGAATCGCAGGTTTACTTTAAAAGAGGTATTAACCTCGTTTCCCATCAAGTGATGGGTAAGTACTTGGGGGTATAAACATAATAATTGATACCGACAGAGGACTAAAGCTAATATTCGGTATCCTATGACTAATTTGAATATCTGTGCTAATAGGAAAATTATATGCATTCATCAGTAGCTACATCTCGAATTATATATTTATATCAAACTTTTCCATATATCCTTTTTGTATAGAAAAAAATACTTTTCAAGTTAAAATAAACATCCTCATTGTTTAAATAAACATTGTAGATTATTTAATTATTTCTATATCATTGAAAATATTCTAAATACAATTTAGAGTTTTAAACTTCGATATAAGGGTACCCTTCCTGTAAGCGGTCAACTTCCATAATCAGACAATTTTTTTCAGTCTCAAGTGTGTTCACTTAACCAAGGTTTCATTGTTTATATGTAAGGGACGCTGGTGTCCTATCTGCATCAAAGAGTTAATATAAGAATTTAAGAGAAAAATATTAATAGTAAGTTCATAAAAGCACAAGAAAACTTCCTTGTTTACAGAAAAAATAAGTTTGCCCATATATTAAAAGACAACGGTTTGTCTCCTGCTCTGAAAAAATCTTCCATTTTACAAACCGTAAAGAAATAAACAAAAAAATAATGATCTAACTTTTTTTTTAAAAATCTAAAAATTAGATTCTATTTTTATAGCTTTTAAACAGAATCTGTAATGGTTGATATCTCTGCCCTGCTGAAATACAACTGCATTATTCCATTGTGTTTATAATACTAATGCAAAGTATTTGTACAATATTATTAATGCAACTTCCAATATGTTTCTAATTCAACTACAAAGCATTTCGAAGTGAATCATGAAAAGCTACTCTGCCAAGGATCCTAATTTAAAATACTTTGAATTATTTTACTAATTACTAATCCTAGTAAAATAAATCAAAGTAATTTATTTACTAATAATAACAAACTGAGATTTAACTGGAATAAATAACTGAAATAACAACCTTCTTACCAAGATAGATGCATCAATAAACAGACAAAACTGTGAGGGAGAATTCAAAAACAAGAAAAATGTAAACACAAATTTTATTTTAACAAAAATGCTCTATAATATTTGTACAAGACTTTTAATATATTCTGAAGAAACATTGGGTGATGAGTTTTTTTGCTCGGAGAGGTAACTGGTCTTCCTCCTATACACCATTCTTTATACACAGAATAACAAGAATGTCTTAGTTCAGATAAAACTCTAATTGCGGCTTAAGAATTTATCGGTTTACCAAAATACGCAGCTAAATTTGCTTCTCTAAATGCTTCAGAGACAGTCTAAAAATAAAAAACGCAAGTAAATAAATGTAGCTAATAAAGAGTTAAAAACATTTAAAAAAAAAAAAATTTATTCAATATTGTGTTAGTGATCCAAACTTTTAAAATAAATTAACATAAGTAGAATCTAAAGAATAAATAAGTGAATTCCGTGACAAGGACTGGGTCTTGCATCAAAAATTATCGATGTTATGCAATCCGATGTTTGGATTGGGAATTTTTCGAAGCAGCGCAAATTGCACGGGCAAGAACTTAATAGATAAATTATTGCAATTTTTTCACATATTTGGCTTAGAATAGGGGTGCACAACCTTTTTCAGTGAAGGGCCACATGCACAGCAGATTGACCAATGAAGGGCCGTATGCCAAAGTGTTTAGACCGACATATTGAAGGCAATTGTTGGTGGTGATTGTTATATAAACATCATTGTTTATATAACACAAAATTATTTTTGTCGGTTAACCTTGTAATCTCTTTGCAGAAAATACAATACTTTAAAGCGTTTAAAATTAGAAAATGCAAAACTGATTACTTAAGAAGGAAAACAGAATTCGAAAATCAGAATCAATTTATCAGAAAAAATTTAGATAAATTGAAATAATTAAAAAACTATGAAAAAATTGAAATTTTTTTTATCACATTACAAAATACAAAAGTCCATTTAAACATAAATTTTAACGTTAA